>NW_027125824.1:0-145000 GCF_037325665.1 Littorina saxatilis
ATGTCCGAAATAGGATATAAATATACCTTTGAAAAGTTCAAAATTATGATATTCTGGTGAAATGATTTGCATTCGAACGGAAATGTGCAGTCACTTTTACCACTTCTGATGCCATTTTTCAACATGGGGGTAATGGTACATTTTTCAGGTATGTGAATTGTTTTAGTGTTTTTATATATGCTCCGCATTGTGTCATTATTTGGTTAAAATCAATCGGATGCACCAGGAAATATGTTCATGCAAATTTAGAAACTGATCTAGGTTAACCTATGAAAACGTCATGTAATTACGCTATTTCCAGCGATGTCGGAAAGATACTTTACAATAATTAAACTATAAACACATCATTATAACAAACGTAAACCAGGGATTAATACCACTTCTAAAATAGGTCCCGTGGTTGTAACTAACCGGTCAGATACCCCATTCAATTATCTAACCCTTATTTATATGAATCTTGGCATGTCATCAATTCAAAATTCTCTATAAGAAAGTCTGTCCGATTGATTTATCTTTTTTTTTCATACGTACGTGTTTCAAAACACTCTGAAATTATCACAGACACAATATTAGCGAAATCGAGTTTCGTGGTCAATAGGGAAGTGAAGCCTGCCTACGTTAGCAAGATAGTACCATAGTGATAGTGAAGGGGACTGTCTTCAAAAGCGGGTAAGGGAGAAAGTCGGTAAATTCAGTGCCGGAAGGGGCATCAGAGGAGTGACGATGTTGTGTTAAGTCGGAGGAGAAACATTTCACGTTTTTGTAAAAAGTACATGAATGGAAGCCGACTCCGTGAGGAAGATAGTAGCCTGACTGTTATGTAAGGGTTGCGTAAGTTACACAACAGGGTCAAAGGTTACGACCTTCCAGTTGCCACAGGCCGTAAAACAAAGCAAATTAACGGTCTTCAGGTAGTAAACGTGGCATTGTCCTTACGGAGTGTGCCTTAACCTTCCATTCAAGTACAGTTCACAGACATGTCTCGGGCCCTCGAACTTATCACATCATCGTTACTTCTCTGAAGTCCCTTGCGGCACCTCTCTCCCTTACACGGGTTGGAAGACCGTAAGCTCTTACATGATTGCGCAACTTACGCAACCCTTGACTACCACTACAGTACTACATGTACATGTATCTCTCTTACGTAGGCCGCAGGCTTAACTCTCCTAATCGCTCTCGGATGTCATTAAGAGCGCGTTTATGTTATCATTTACTGTATGCCTTGAACGAGTATTTAGTTCTGGACTGTGTATAATTATGCCTTGTAATCGCACCGTTTTTTAATTTCCATTTGTTTGCAGAAAAAGACGCAGTAAAGAGAGGACATTTGTTCCAAGGGATCCATTAATGCCTCAGCAGGTCTGAGTTATTTTTAGCACCCGGATCGATCACAAAGAGTAGCTGTTAATAAAACTTCACTTACTTAACGAGTATTTTGTGTATGACTGCCAGTCGAGCGTTTTAAAGCGTTCCACTAGCTCAAACAACAGCACAGCGCCAACGTTGGTAAGACAGACAGCAGGAAAGTGTAAATGGACACTGTTTTGTGACTCTTGAACGTAAAGTTCAGAAGAAACAGGTTTTCACAATTACTTTGTCCAACATTGGCTTCTTGTCACTTTGTGGATAAGTGGAGACTGTCCACAGGTCCAGAAAGACTGAAAACAAGCCAACGGTTTGCGTCAAAATGAAAACAGCTAACATGCACGCAGGCGTAACATCAGGGCTGCCCGAACCGCTTGACAGTAGAGTATATGCCTTCATGTCCCCACGCACGGTGGGGATGTTTTCACTAATAGACCAAAGGCACCTTGATTCTTTCGTTCAAAACCGTCGTGTACCCCAGAGTGTAAAAACCCCAATTAAATCCTGGTATTTAGAAGGGTTGGAAATACCTGACTTTAAATTTGGAGATCAAAATGTTCGCTCTTGATTGAATGGCAGCCATCTTTAAACATGTGGTCTATCTATGACAACCCAAGGCTCGTGTTTTAAAAGATAGGGATGAGAAGCACGTACATAATTGTGTACAGAGAAGATCCATGGCCTGAAACCCACCCTTACATTAGAGAGGTATAGCAGGAGAGTGGTGATTGAGTCGATGAAAGAACAAATCGCTGCACAGAGCTGTTGACCTTTTAATCAAATTATCAGGTCAAGTAGCCGGGTTTTCCCGTTAGCTGTCTAAACATATCTTTGCGGGCACGCGCTGTGTCACAGCAGAAAAGGGGTACCGATTCAAATTACCCTACAGTCTGCTTGACACGGTGTCAGCTCTTTAAGAAGCTCAGATCAGTTATGGACACAACCAAAAGAAAAGTGATGTATATTAAAACGCACAAACCTCTTTGCATAAATCACAGAGCGAAGACGAAGATACGTTCCTTAAACTAGCGTTTTCACGACGAAGTGTTCAATTGGCGGGGCGATGTTGCCTGTGTTATATAGTGCTTAAAATAGCAAGGACATTACTAAGAAGAAAACTCTTCTATGTTAGGTGGCCGAGATTCGTATATGTCAAAGAACGCACGCATGTGGATTCAGCGAAAGTGCAAATACAAGCCATAAAATTCTTACCACAAAGACTGTGCAGGAATGTGTTGAAATCGTTTTTTGACCTTGTGCAGCGCTTGATTCTTTTAGTGTGACCGTATTCTGACGTCATGGACCCACCACCGTCGCCGACCCACCACCGTTCCTGTGTCTCTATACTGCCTGCATGACCTTAACAGCTTCATTGAAGGCTTGAATTTTGCTGTGGAAACTTCCGGTTTGCTCTCTCAGGGCTGAGCATACTTCATTATTCAATAGGGATCGAGGGGAAAAAAATAAACGCACGCGGACATTTATACCCAGGGTGAGCTTTTCAACAAAAAGAGGACATATCAGTAACCATGTTAGGTCTTTCTTTATCAATGTATCGGCAGCGACAAACTGCCTTCTTCAGGATGTTATGATAAAAGCACGGAATGACGGCACGTGATTCACAGTGTATTAAATTGTCATTATGAATTAGGACGTCATGTTCTTTCTCGCGCTTTCTTTCTTTCTCTCACGTTCTCTGTCTGGCTGTCTGTCTCTCCTATTCCTCCCTTACACACGGCACACACACACGGGGAAACATGCACACATTTTCTCTCTCTCACTCACGCTCTCTCTCTCTCTCTCTCTCTCTCTCTCTCTCTCTCTCTCTCTCTCTCTCTCTCTCTCTCTCTCTCTCTCTCTCTCCCTCTCTTTATGATAGTGGCCACCCGAAACGAAAGGCGATCGAGCATACTCTGAAAAGTGTGAGAGCTGAGAACGATCCAGCTAGTCCTTGACAGGGCCGGACTAGGGGGGGTGTTTCAGGGGTTGCGCAACCCCCCCCCCCCAATGGCTTAAGCATGTACCTTCCAAACGCTTTTTATTTTTATTTTTATTTTTTTTTGGGGGGGAGGGAGGGGGGGGGAGGGGGGTTGCATCTGGATCATCATGAAATCCGAGGAGTAATCGCACCTCGCACTCCCTCAAGACATTTTTCTTCAACGATTTTTGTGATGAAAAGTATTAATCCTTACAATCTCAATTCTTCTTCATTGCCTAAACAGCTTGCTGTCGAATTTGAGAGGCTTCCTTTCCCTCCAGAAACATCAAAAAACGTTCAGCTTCAAGGGGGCTTCGCCGCCTTGCAAAACCCACCAAGGGGCTTCGCCCCCTGGACCCCCATCTGTAACCTCCCCCCCCCCCCCCCCCTAGTACTTACCTAGTCCGGCCCTGCTTGAAGTTGAGTCCATCGCATATTAAATGTTATGTACACTACAGCTGCGTTTATCATCCGTTTATACATCAGGATACCAACTTTTGTGGGTATCGCATATTGTGTGTTCTGGACAGCGGCAACGTTCATATCACTGTTGAACCATGGTTCTGTCACTCAGTGAAAATGTGTGCACATATTTTCTAAAGCTTCCTATGAAAGCTCACCTTGAGTATTAATATCAGTTTGCACAAATGTATAAAGATGAATTAAAAACACCAGCATTACGGCTTTGACAAATGTTCGCTTATTTTCGCACCGTGTTCTTTCTTAAGGATGGCTGCAACCATTCACTCAAGGGCAAACATTTTGATCTCCACATTTGAGGTCAGGTATTTCCCACCTTTTTTAATACCAGAATATAAATATTTTGTGTACACTCTGGGGTAGACGATGAACCATTTTTAAGCCCCTTTTCTGTGGGTCGCCTTTGGATTGCAAGGACTCGATGGACAGTTATTGTTGTCCTTGTTAAATTCCAAGCGCTTAGAAAAACGTTCAGCTGCACGTTTTTCAGATTTTTGTTTGGTGGAGGGGGGTGACTGTAAAGCTCACGAGAAATGTAACTGGAAGGCTCTGAAAACAACTCGCCTGTGATTTGTCAGTTTCTGTGCATGTTGGTCCGCTTTAACATCAAGACTGTCTTGTTCGGAGGCCGAGATCTTGGGGAGAGACAAGGTCGTAATTCTGTCCTTGTGACTGATTTACACTCTTGCCCATCTGAGTAATTCAATACGAATAACATAGTCCTTGTTTTGTTATGGGTGTTGTTGTTCTCTTCAGATTAAGAACAGTGCCTTATCCTTAATGTTTATGGGTAGTGCATTACAATCTAGGTATATGACGAAGTCTGATGTGATTGCAGCTTCGGTTCTCGGCACGGTTGGCCTAGTGGTAAGGCGTCCGCCCCGTGATCGGGAGGTCGTGGGTTCGCACCCCTGCCGGGTCATACCTAAGACTTTAAAATTGGCAATCTAGTGGCTGCTCCGCCTGGCGTCTGGCATTATGGGGTTAGTGCTGGGACTGGTTGGTCCGGTGTCAGAATAATGTGACTGGGTGAGACATGAAGCCTGTGCTGCGACTTCTGTCTTGTGTGTGGCGCACGTTATATGTCAAAGCAGCACTGCCCTGATATGGCCCTTCGTGGTCGGCTGGGCGTTAAGCAAACAAAACAAAACAAAAAAGCTTCGGTTCTCCTAGCCTAAGAAAGCCGTTTGATATTTGGACGTGCTGAAAGTAATACAGACTAATCTGGTTCTCTAAATTATGTCAACATTTCCTGTTGTTTGTTTGCTGCATATGTGATGTGTAAATAAAACGAGTTGATTTGAACTGCATTCTGCCTGCCTTGATATCCGTTCTTGTTTGTTTGTTTGTTTGCTTCCCGTTTTATTATTGCCATCTTCTCGACAAAAAAGGCTCCACATTAAATTTGTTCGTTTGTCAATTGTTGAGTCAGATTTTTTTTTTTTTTTAATTGTTTGTTTTTTTAGCTTTTGTGTGTGTAGCTATTTTCTTTAAAAAAAGAAAAATCGTATCTGCTGCGGACGTATCACAGCCAGCCAGCCAGCCAGACGCATTCACACATGCATACATACACACATCACACAGACACAGACATTCAAAACACACAGACACACACAGTCTTACACAGACACAGACAGACAGACAGATTGGCAGACAGACACACACAAAGACGCATACGCACGTACGTTCGCACGCTCGCACGCACGCACCCACACGCTCACACACACACACACACACGCAATGTAATCGACAAATATTTGACTGGATAAAACAACAACAACAACAACAACAACAATAACACACAATAAGCAAAGCAGCGGAAAGAAGTCAAATAATGAGAGGTCATTAGTGTTTGTTAACATCAATAACGGGAGTTAGAGGAGTGAAAATTAACACTGTTCACTAAGTAGTAGGCCAAACGACACTTTTTATCTCTTGTCAAACGGTTTCGTGATAAGAAACCTGAGTGTTGTCTGAATTAATGATGATCACATTTCCTTTGAGCACATTCCCAATCAATGTATTCAATTTTCTTTAAAAACGTTCCCTGCTGCCTCTGTTCTTGTTTCTACGTAAAGATCTATACATTTACGGGTGGGCCATAAAAAGTGTCCACATTTAATTTGTTAATATTTTTCCTGTAAAGTGATATTTTCTTTTCTGTTTCAGATAGAATTTGAGACAAGCATCTTAGAATTCTTTTAAAGCCTGAATGGATCGCATTCCAGTACAGGAAAGGACCAAAATCGTTGAACTTTACTTTGCTACCAATTCTGTGGTTCTCGCCCAGCGCGCTTTTCGGAGAGAGTTCCCTGGCACACACTGTCCATGTGCGAGAACTGTGAAGCGCCTCGTGGATAAATTCAGGAACACTGGTAGTCTCGCAGATAACAATAAAGGACATAGTGGTCGACCAGTGTTCCTGAATTTATCCACGAGGCGCTTCACAGTTCTCGCACATGGACAGTGTGTGCCAGGGAACTCTCTCCGAAAAGCGCGCTGGGCGAGAACCACAGAATTGGTAGCAAAGTAAAGTTCAACGATTTTGGTCCTTTCCTGTACTGGAATGCGATCCATTCAGACTTTAAAAGAATTCTAAGATGCTTGTCTCAAATTCTATCTGAAACAGAAAAGAAAACATCACTTTACAGAAAAAAATATTAACAAATTAAATGTGGACACTTTTTATGGCCCACCCTGTAAACATTTTCGCTGGCTTAGCAAGCATTCATAAAACAATTCCTCATTTGTAAAACATACATAATTCACAGCGTGGAAAGAGGAACAGAAATGGCGGATCTTTCATCAACAACATGACCTGCTGTACCCGGATGAATAATTGACAACACGTGGCCAGCTGTCTGTGACGAAACGCTTAGCGACAGCGCTGACATGGCGACTGGAGAGAGCTAACGGTACTCTGCTTGAGGTGCTGAGGGAATCACCGTCTGGGTAGACAACCCGGTAACCGTACCACTACCTACCCTTCTGTTCTCGACTTGTTCTATCTTGATGTCGAGAAACCAACGCCTTACTGACCAAGTTCTTTTGATTGTCTAAGTGTTACTCGTATGTCTATCCTCTACGAATAAGGATAACCATAGCCAGAAGAACACTTTATTTTTCGTTAAAAGGAATACATTAAAATGGAAATGTTCTTCTACGCATCTCACCTACCTGTAAGAAAAAAAAAAGTTAGGATGAAAGTCGCTTGTTCATTTCAATGCTTGTTATTCTCTCAGGTGTCAGGCGGCGATTTTGTTCCGAATAACTCTTACTTACTCTATTACACATGTCGCATGCATGTAGAGCGATTACTTCCATTCGTTTATCAGATCTACCTGTCAACGTTGATTTAATTACACATTTTAATAAGAATTACGAGGACATTTAACGAGACGAAAACACATAAAACACAAAAGTTCTTATTATTTCAAAGACCATTAGGATGACGTACTTGTGAGAATTTGTTAAGACATTAATTCTACGTTCGATAAACTAATCTTTCTTGTTCTCTGTATCTTGATTTCGGAACTTTTGCAACCTGTTTCGGCTTTTCGATAACCTTCTGAATAAAGAACCCCCAAAAGGTCACTTATTGGAATGTTTAATCATAAACAAAACTAACCTGATGTGCACTGATACGTCGCCATAGTGATCCTTGCGATGGACGAACATGCACAAAATAATGAGATAATCAACAGTGAAAGGGATTTGCTCACTTCAAACTTCGATCGCAAGACTGCCCGCTTTCGTTAATACCGCAATGAGAAGAAAGCACATGTCATCACTTCACGCCTGAGAACAGGCAACAACAGACTGCAACAACACCTGCAAACAAAACTGCGAGCTGTGCCCTGCCCCATGTGCCCCTGTGGTGAAGCAGAACAAGACACCTACAGGACTGCAAGAACCTCAAGCCCTTGAGGACAGAGACTTGGCCCAGGCCGACGACCCTCTAAGACAAGCTGCACGGTCCCGTGGAAGCTCTACAAAAGACCACCAGCTTCATACACAGAGCTGGACTCCAAGTGTAAAGGCGAACGACAAGAAGACGATCACTTCATTGATAGCAGGGATTTGCATTCATTTTTTTCTCCTGAAATGAAGGTTTTGTCAACTGCCTTTTCTGTTTTTATGCTACTTGTAATTGATGTTAGACGTTTGCAGTCTCTCTCTCTCTGACGCTCTACGATCAGTTGAAGCAAGGCAAGGCAAGATAAGGCCAGATAATGTAACGGAATATAATGTTACAAAAGATAACGTAAGGTAATGTAAGGTAAGGTCATTTCGCATAGTCCAGAGAGGTTTCTGTAATGCCACAACCTCCAGCAGCAATGAAGAATGCCGAATCCGCACGAGGTAGTCAGTATATACAGTAATTTACTTTTCAACAAATCGTGTATCAGAATCGTCCAAAACAGCCCAGTGCTAACACTCTTCTGACTGGTGCACACAGCGTTTTAAATCTCGGTGACAAAAACATTAAATTTTTTCTCCGAAAAATTGATGTTTTGTCTTCAGATTTTGACAACTAATCGTCTGGACAAGTGCCTTTTGAAACGCAAGTAAGAGATTTATATTTTGTACGTGTGATTGGTCCGAATTAATTGTGTTATTAGAAATGGGTGCGTCTCAGAAACTGAACCTTTTGTGTGTGCCATAATCAAATTAGCCCACAATTGAAACATACTGAATTTTAAATCATGATATTGGTATTTTTGAGAAGTAAAATGAATAAAGAAATAGTACAAACAAAACTGAGTATTTTGCATGATTATTATGAAGGTTGTTTTGCGAAAGAAATGATTAAATGCGTGAAAAATGGAGGTCTGATCTGTGACATGAACCATCAACTAGTTTTGTACCTCACTACAAGAATCGTTTAGAATGTCCAAGGACTGCTATTTTTGTTATGTGTGTTTGGTTTAAGTGTACTTGACAGTTGAAATGTTATTTTGTCCACAGAATTGTTTTTTTAAACGAAATTAATCGCTTGAAAGTTTGTCATCACTGTCGTAACATAGGTTTCCACACGCGTGCAACAGCAACAAGTCCTAAATTTGAACTTTAGAATTTGCATATTCATCTTCAACACGATCTTGACATGAAAGGGCATAGAAACTCGCTAAGTTAAATGTTATTTAAGTATTATTTTCTCAAAATTGCATCTGCAAACTAAGTTGAAAGTTGCGCAATATGACATGCTTCTTCAAAATTCCGTTACGATGGTGAACGGTTTTGCAAATAATGTTCAGAGTTTTGAAGAAAGATTAGAACTATTTTGCGCGTAGTGACTTAGAGGTGCGGGTGACTACGCATGCGCAGTTACAGAGAGAAATAGTTCAGCTTCCAGCAGCGAAGAAAGATTTCGAGAATGTTTCCGAAGTCTGTGATTTTGTTACGACAGTGATCAACACCCAAGGTTCTTAAGAAAAGGTGAGTTTTTGCTGCTATGATATTCTATGAAGTGAAAAATTAGGCTAAACATTTGTTAATAATAGTTTTTCTTTCGATTTCACGTAGTCAAAACTTGACTAAATGTTTTAACATAGAGGGGGAATCGAAACGAGGGTCGTGGTGTATGTGTGTGTGTGTGTGTGTGTGTGTGTGTGCGTGTGTATGTGTAGAGCGATTCAGACTAAACTACTTGACCGATCTTTATGAAATTTGACATGAGAGTTCCTGGGTATGATATCCCTGGAAGTTATTTTTCATTTTTTCGATAAATGTCTTTGATGACGTCATATCCGGCTTTTTGTAAAAGTTGAAGCGGCACAGTCACACCCTCATTTTTCAATCAAATTGATTGAAATTTGTGTAACGCAATCTTCGACGAAGGCCGGACTTCGGTATTGCATTTCAGCTTGGTGGCTTAAAAATTGATTAATGACTTTAGCCATTAAAAATCTGAAAATTGTAATAATTTTTTTTTATATAAAACGATCCACATTTACGTTCATCTTATTTAACATCATTTCCTGATTCCAAAAACATATAAATATGTTATATTTGGATTAAAAACAAGCTCTGAAAATTAAAAATATAAAAAAGTATGATCAAAATTAAATTTCCGAAATCCATTTAAAGGAACGGTAAGTGTCAATGTTTTCTTTAATTGTAAAAGTTGTATGTTCAATGGAATGGTAAGTCTGAACAAAATAATTACTTTATTTTGTTTTTAGCCAGTGAATGTGGATGCATCAAAATCTTGATAGACATTAAACAAATTCATGTTAGTGAAACTAGTACACATATTGCATCAATCTTTAGTTGAAATCGCAGGTACTTGCATGTTTCAGGTGCAAGAGATTCGACCTGATGAACTGGTGGTAACGTTCCTTCGAAGGAAACCGGAGGGGAACTACTATTGCTTTCCAGGGATCGATGATATTTCCTTAGTCCCTACATCTGATGCAACCATGATTCGTGACCCCACCTTCAATGCCAGGGGGCATTATTTCTTTTAAAATAAATTAATTAACTGCAAGTGGCAACTGTTCTATATGTAACCAATGCCTTTGGTTTATTGTCTTAACAATTGAATGAACCACTTTTGAACATTTGCATTCTTCATGTCAAACCTTATAATACATGTCTGGTTGTTCGTTTCCGAGTTACGTCGGTGATGAACTTTTCATTAATGTTTCTCTTTTTGGGGGCAAAGTTTGCTTGATTTTGTCCAGCTTTTTTTCTTTCTGTTCCTGTTTTAGTGTTTGGCATTTTACCTAAGAAGAATCTGGTTGCAAAATCAGCTTCATTTAGTAAAGTTTGTGGGAAAAAGCATAACCGTTTCTTTGTTACAAAAGTGATGTTTCCATGTTACATCGGTGACCATTTTGCATTCTTTTGGGATAACTTTCTAACATTTTGTCTTAGAGCAACAAATCTTTGTATATATGCTATTGTGAAGGTTAAATGTCAATAAGACTGAATGAATGCCATGTATCAACATGTTCTGATCAGGATATCATTAATTAATTTTCATTTTTGTATTGAAATTTTGACGAATGCATGGAACTTTGAAAAAAACATTATTTTGTTGTTTGCATGTAGTCATTTCATATTGGACTCTATAATGGCTTGTGATTCAACAATAATAACTGAATAAAAGTCGTTTTCAGCCTTATAAATGCAGTTTTTTTGTCTTTTATTGTTTCCATGTTACACGGGTGATTTTGCACACATGGTCCAAATAATGCTCAATATATGGCAAACTAAAGGCAATGTTATATTTTTTCTTGTTTAAACTGAAAAGGTACACCCTGAGAAGTGTGTAAATAGTATTATCAACGTTTTCTGGGAAGATTTTACTTTTGGTGATAATGTCACAAACAGAGGACGAGATTCTGAGACGCACCCAAATACAAATCCAAAAACAAAGAGACTGCCAACGTTCCAAAATTCAGAATCAAAAATCAAGAAAGGTAGGCCATCAACGTTATGCTAATGTATAAGTGACACTCTAATTGCTTTATGATATTGTTCGTTCCATTTTGAAGTTAGCAAATGTAATCAAAGTGCACCATATATACAGTATAGACCGGTTGTAAGAAACATCGGATGTAACAAGTCCGTTTGTATGAAAGGTGCTGGGGGGGGGGGGGGGGGGGGTCCCGGCAGCATCTACTCTTTGTTATTACTTTTTTCCGCTTGTAAGAAACACGGATGTATGAAAGTCCGTTTGTACGAAAGGAAATCTCTGGTCCCGAGCAGCACCAATGGCCGGTTATAAGAAAATAAGTTTCGCTGAATACCTTATAATTTTATTTTTTTTAACAATTTTAGAGCAATTTACTTTGTTCCACATTTTGGGATTTGTTTGTTTGTTTGAGTTTTCTTTTCTGGTAAACAGCTAATTACAATTGATGAATAGTCTTCGATTGTCAAGTAGAAGTGGTGACAAATTGCTTAAGTATGCCTTGTATTGGACTCTGTAAACGGAAGTTATTTTGGGTAGTCACTGCCATGCATGAGGTCATGCAAGCTTACATCTACATGTATGTATGTGGCCTTTCTAATTTAGTGTGAGTGCTTGCACAGAAGCGAGGCAAAAGATGCCAATCAGTAGGCCTAGTGGGCCAAAAGACAACTCTGCTTGAATCTCCATTGAATATCGAGATGGGTGAATATATTTTTCATATTTTTTCTAGTATACATGTACTTAGAACAGAATGTTCTGATTTCTTTTCACTCCAAACAGATGACTATTCATTTCCTAGCTCAATTTGAGTCGAAGGAGGAGTGGGGCGGGGATGAGAGAGACAGACAGACAGACATATAGATAGACAGAGATAGTCTTACTTATGGGAGACTACCCAAACCACACATTATGAAAGACAATCAAAATATTTCCGCTGGCTCATATATGGAGAAAAACCCTCTGAGCTTTCAACAATTTCAAAAGTCTGACGAGGTACATCACAAATGGTGATTATACTTCGAACCCTCTGAAAGAATTATCATTACATTTGCACGTTATTTCGTCTGAGATGTAGCAAATTGTCAAACATATGACATTCTCTCTTTATTTGAATAATAATAATATAAATATGGGAGATTTATAGAGCGCTTTACGTTCTCTAAGCGCTTTACAATGAAAAAAAATATGAAAAAACAAACAAACATACATATAATTATATACAAAGCAAAGCAAAAAGCATGTGCAGCAGCATTCAGCACACAAGTGAACAACGAAACACTACATCAATACAAGCTGCAAGCATATTAACACAGGCAAAACATTCAAACATTCAAACACCTGATCAAAAATGCACCATATTGAAATAAAATTAATCAAAATACTGTGGGAAGAAGTGTGTTTTAAATTAAGGTTTGATTTGAAGGAACAAAATTTTTGGCAGTGTCGGATAGAGTAAGGGAGAGAGTTCCACGCAACGGCAGCAGAGTGGGAGAAAGCTCTCTGGCCGTGCTGTTTGCGACTAAAAGAAGATAGACGGAATAGTCTAGTGTCTACAGAGGAGCGGAGGGATCGTGACGGTGTATAGAGTGTGAACAGGTCAGACAGCTTGAATGTTGTTGATGAATCAATGCCTGTTATTCGCCCGTTAGCTGGATTACCACCATTATTTGTTTTACTGCTTTTGGAAATAAAAGCTTTAAAGATAAAAATTTCCTTGGGTTTTGTTGTTCTCTCTCTCTCTCTCTCTCTCTCTCTCGCTCTCTCTCTCTCTCTCTCTCTCTCTCTCTCTTTCTCTCTCTCTCTCTCTCTCTCCGTCTCTCTCTCTCTCTCTCTCTCTCTCTCTCTCTCTCTCAGTCTCCGTTTCTCTCTCTCTCTCTCTCCGTTTCTCTCTCTCTCCGTTTCTCTCTCTCTCTCCGTTTCTCTCTCTCTCTCCGTTTCTCTCTCTCTCTCCGTTTCTCTCTCTCTCTCCCTCCCTCCCTCCCCTCCCTCCCTCCCTCCCTCCCTCCCTACCTCCTCTCTCTCCGTTTCTCTCTCTCTCTCTCCGTTTCTCTCTCTCTCTCTCTCCGTTTCTCTCTCTCTCTCTCTCCGTTTCTCTCTCTCTATCTCCGTTTCTCTCTCTCTCTATCTCTCCGTTTCTCCCTCTCTCTCTCTCTCTCTCTCTCTCTCTCTCTCTCTCTCTCTCTCTCTCTTACTCTCTCTCTCTATCTCTCCTTCTCTATTTCTCCACCCATTGCACACCGGTTCGACCGAAGCTAAGTTAAGAATAAATTCCTGTTGTGCAGCGGGTTAAAGTATTCCCTCATACCTCGGAGATATACCTTCACTCGGTCGGAGCGACGTCACGTGACATGTTATATGGTGGAAGAGAATGCTGTCGCTTATTTTCCTTCTGAGGATGAGGGTTTAACATGGATCGGGAACTTACAGGACAACCGCGGCTGTGCTTGCAAGTTTGGATAGTTCTTTCCGTGACTGAGCATCGTTTCAGTCTTACCGAACTGAGGGTGGAAAATAAGCGACAGCATTCTCTTCCACCATATAAAATGTCACGTGACGTCGCTCCGACCGAGTGAAGGTATATCTCCGAGGTATGAGGGAATACTTTAACCCGCTGCACAACAGGAATTTATTGATACCTTATGTTCGGTCGTACCGCTGTGTAATACCTCAATCTCTGTCGGTCTCACTCTCTCTCTCTCGCCCCCATCTCTCTCTCTCTCTCTCTCTCTCTCTCTCTCTCTCTCTCTCTCTCTCTCTCTCTCTCTCTCTCTCTCTCTCTCTCTCTCTCTCTCTCTCTCTCTCTCTCTCTCTCTCTCTCTCTCTCGTGTGTGTGTGAGTGTGTGTGTGTGTGTGTGTTTAATCGTCTCAAGGACAGACTTTTAGAAGAGGCCAGTCCTTAAATCTTCATCCTTGTAAAATAAAGTTCAGTTCAGTTCTCCTTCCAGCTTCTCTGTACTTGTTTGTCAGTGTGTGCGTGTGAATGTGTTCGGGTGTGTTTTGGTGTGTGTGGGTGTGTTTGTGTGTGTGTGTTTGTATGTGTATCACTATGTGTGTGTGTGTGTGTGTGTGTGTGTGATTATTAATAGGGTTGTTGTTGTTGTTGTTGTTAATGTTACGTGTTTATAAACCACCAACGCCGCCCGGCGTCATGAACGAAGAATGGCACTATCTATGGACAATTTGAATAAGCCAATGCAATTTAATATCCCAAAATATAGTGACAATATTATCTTATTGTCTGCCGATGGCGCGAGTATTCTGCCTTACACGCAGTGTAGCTTACTGCCCTTAATGCACCTGTCGTCTCATGAATATTGATGAGATTGAAAGCGAGGCTCTTTCCTGCACGCACGCACGGTCTTCATTCAAGACACGCCGCTCACGGTAAACTAAACCATGCATGGCGTCCTGAATGAACGCCGCGTTTGTGTGTGTATGGTGTGGAGGTGTGTAGGAGGTACACCTTTGAACGACGCTTGCTCTCGTGAATGAAGAGCCGTGCATGGAAAGAAACTCAGTGTGTGTGCAATGTAAAAGTCCAGACATATGACATAATTCAAAATGTGCTGCGAAGATGTGCTTTTCGACTCGGCCTTTGTGTCAGTGTTGCATCGTCGAAAATGTATTAGGTGTTCTTGAAGAAGAAAGTGTTAACTGACGTCAGTGACGCTGTCCGTCAACTCTGCAGAAAATACGTACAGGGAAATATTAATTGTCGATGTGCTGGAATTGATTCGGAGCCACTGAAGGGCACGAAGAATACATGCAAAGGTGATTCATTCTGCTCAAGATGGCTTGTGATGTGTGTGTGCGCGCTTGTCGACAGCGTTATGTATGCGCGTAGGTGACCACGGGTGCATTACAGCTGCAACACAGTTGTTCTTATGCGGTAAACTCAACAGGAAGCATGTGAAATGTGTCACGCGACGAGTTTTCTGGCAGGTGCGTGTCATCACTGTAGTAGCCTGAAAAGATGTGTTTGTGGGATTTTTTGGCGACGTATTGTTGTGTATGTGTGTGTCGGTGTGTGTGTGTGTGTGTGTGTGTGTGTGTGTGTGTGTGTGTGTGTGTGTTGTTGTTGTTGTTTTTGTTGTTGTTGTTGTTGTTGTGGGGTTTTGTTTTTTGGGGGCTGCGTGTTTTTGAATGTTGTTGTTATTTTCCTAGCAGGCATTTCCGGCAGTCGACCATATGCACCTGGAATGCCTGATTTGTAGTCACTGAACGGGTGAAGTAACTTGACAAATACGTTCTTAAATTTAGCAACAAATCTATAGTTGTAGAAGTCTGGAATGTCGTGTTAAACAGAATGAATCTTCACTTGGACAAATGTATCTTCAAGTCGTTCTCAATTTGTATTTAAAGTCTCCTTTGCATTCACTGTGTCTTCCAGCCTTTCTTACCCTCACTCCTATACTTCTGCTAGTTTTGCCTTCTTACTGTGGAAGATGTTCGGACATAACACTGATTTGTGTGTGGATTGTGGACGAGTGTCTCATCCAAGGAAACGAACTCACCAAGCAGTGAAGTCTAGCAATCGACTCAATGACATCAGCTCCGATCTGTGTTGTCTGCATTGCATTGTGTGTACGCTCTTTTTTATCGGGAAAATATGTTCCTTGACTTTGTGACTTGAGTAAAGATGTCCCCCATCACCTTAGGTCCGACGCCTAAATATAGGTCAGGACTTTCTGTTCTAAAAAAAAGCTGTCCGCTCAAAGTCTAGGAAAAAAATATGCGTCTGTTGTTTATCGTTGATGGGAATTCTTTTTCATTTTTTTACGTGCGTCGACACGTCAGTCCATGTTTCCTCCCGAGGGGTAATCAGTATCAGAGGCGGACGAGGGGGGGGGGGGGGGTGTTCTGGGGTTTCCGGACCCCCCCCCCCCCCAGCCAAAAAATACAAATATATTTATGGTGCATTACTTTATTTTACATTGAGTTTCAATTTGTGGGGTATTAATCAGTGACAAAATCTGCTGTCTGAAACTGGTAATGATCATCCTCAGAATGCACCATTATGCACCTTTTTTACATTTAGTCAAGTTTTGACTAAATGTTTTAACGTAGAGGGGGGAATCGAGACGAGGGTCGTGGTGTATGTGCGTGCGTGCGTGCGTGCGTGCGTGCGTGCGTGCGTGCGTGCGTGCGTGTGTGTGTGTGTGTGTCTGTGTGTGTGTGTGTGTCTGTGTGTGTGTGTAGAGCGATTCAGACTAAACTACTAGACCGATCTTTATGAAATTTGACATGAGAGTTCCTGGGTATGAAATCCCCGAACGTTTTTTTCATTTTTTTTATAAATGTCTTTGATGACGTCATATCCGGCTTTTCGTGAAAGTTGAGGCGGCACTGTCACGCCCTCATTTTTCAACCAAATTGGTTGCAATTTTGGTCAAGTAATCTTCGACGAAGCCCGGACTTCGGTATTGCATTTCAGCTTGGTGGCTTAAAAATTAATTAATGACTTTGGTCATTAAAAATCTGAAAATTGTAAAAAAAAAATAAAAATTTATAAAACGATCTCCATCATGTTCTGATTCCAAAAACATATAAATATGTTATATTCGGATTAAAAACAAGCTCTGAAAATTAAATATATAAAAATTATTATCAAAATTAAATTGTCGAAATCAATTTAAAAACACTTTCATCTTATTCCTGGTCGGTTCCTGATTCCAAAAACATATAGATATGATATGTTTGGATTAAAAACACGCTCAGAAAGTTAAAACAAAGAGAGGTACAGAAAAGCGTGCTATCCTTCTTAGCGCAACTACTACCCCGCTCTTCTTGTCAATTTCACTGCCTTTGCCATGAGCGGTGGACTGACGATGCTACGAGTATACGGTCTTGCTGAAAAAATGGCATTGCGTTCAGTTTCATTCTGTGAGTTCGACAGCTACTTGACTAAATGTTGTATTTTCGCCTTACGCGACTTGTTTTCAAAATGTTCCGGGGGGGGGGGGGGGGGGGGGGCAAGCTAGGCGCGAAAGCCTAGGCGCGAAAGCCGTCGGCTCGGCGCTTCGCGCCTTCACACCCATATCTTCACAATATACTTTTGGACCCACCCCCCCCCCCCCCCCCCCATACAATGAACTGATCCGCCACTGAGTACACTAGGGCCTATAATGTTGCTTGCAATGGCGCCGTCGTCTCTAAGGTACGTAGTGCTGCAGCTTATAACTAATATCTTAATGTCAGTTTGCTTTTCTTCGTATTGCTTATTCTTAACTACTTTTAACACAATGCGGCTATCGTCAATCGGCAGAGTTGTTTCCAAGTCTGGGTTTTCGGCCATTGGCGCATAATTTTATGTTTATCTCACCCACGTTTTCTGGCTCGAGACTGGTCAACCGGTCCGATAGTCTTCACGCATGGGATGTCTTCTGACAATTTATTTTGCAGCCAGGATATTTTGACGTAACGTATGTTTTCAGTCGAGGTCCAACCGGCCTAATGGCACCTGCATCTGGGAACAACACAAGGACGGCTTTGTGTCCTTTGAGGTCGATCTTTTTCATGTCATCCTGATGATGCAATTCCTGGACAGGGGTGCTTTTTGTATTTTCTCTATTGCTTTGTGGGTCCTTGTTTATCACACATACACTCTGTGTGGACCACCACCACCCCCCCCCCTCCCCCCTCACAAGTACTGCTGATCGAACTTTGAACCCTTTGTTCCACTAATGAGTTTGCTCCAATTGCAAGAAATTGACATGATTGTTTCCCTCTAGATAATTGCATTTCTTGAATTTGGTTGAGAAGCATTCTTTTTTTGTTTGTTTTTTAGCAGAAGCCTAGATGACGTCCTACATATATATGTCCACATGCGTTGAACACTGAAATGAATAATCATTGCTCATGTTCGTATGTTGCATGTAAGCTCATGTTGGCACATGCACAAGTCCAGAACTAACAACTACATGCACACACCCGCGCTGTGTGGTGTTTTTGTTCCTTGCATGTACATGTACGATTCGTTTTGAAAACAGAAAACAAGGTATAAATCAAATCAAACGGCCTTCTTTTCTGTGTCGATAATGCTTAATAATAGTGTTCCAGAATACAAGAAAGTTGCCGTGAAAGCTTTTTTCTAAGATTTGCACTTTTGCGCAGTTTCCTATTGTTTTATTGTTTTAATTTTTATTGTGGTTTTTGTGTGTGGCCCATGTAGAAAACATGAAATTACCTTTTCAGTTAAACATAATTTGGTTCTTTAACGTTTTAATTATGCCATGTTTGTGTTGGGAAACGTTATTCCAAGAGTAAAACGTTTTGTATTACTTCAGAATTTGGTTTTGAAGGATTTTGTCACTGTTTTACATGAGAGAAAAAAACTCCAACGTGTACCCTCTCATGCCCGTATCACACCTGCAGGATGCGGTCAAGGAATCAAACAATGGTACCTCTCGCGCTAAACACACAAGGGCGCGGCTCACAATTTTCACCATTTTTGGGGTGCTCAAAACAAGGTTGATTTTCCTCTCTTAGCTAACACCTTAAAATCAAACAGATTCGACAAATGGTTACCTTGGGAATTCATGGGTTAAATTAAAATAAAATCAAGCAGAAAAAAGCAACAATTTTAAAATTCGATTCCTTCTGTAAAGCTTATTTTAATGTTCAACGGATATGGGTTTTCTCAGAAACACGCCCTGTTTCTGTGACATGGAGCCTTAAAAATAGACTTGACAGTGGAGACATGGGTTTCTCACATGTAGAAACTCAACACCTCCCTTTTGGCCCATTCAGTTTTCTCAGGTTTTAACCAAAAATGTTTGGGGTGTAAAACTCTTAGTAGTGTTCAGAATGTACACTTGAAGTACTTCTCTTGTGATCCTCAAAGCTGCAAAACCGCTCATTGCCCATACATACTGTTCTGTGTGTGTGTGCTGAAATATAATGCTTTTTTTTGTCGTGGAACCTCTCAAATTGACTTACAAACCTCCCGTTTAACACCGCTCATGTGATCAAAACCCGCATCAGTTGGAATTATGTAAACTTGTAAAGTAATGCGCAAGACAGTTAGTGATACAGGGTGGCCCCAAAACAAGCCACCATCTAAAATACTAATAACTTCCCCTGGCCTTCTGATCATCGAATCACTTCGTATTTGGTGTACATTAGCTTTATATGTCAGGTGATCATTTCCTTAGGTTTGAAGTATTTCGGTCAAATTATGTGATATTTACGTATTAAAACAAAACAATTAAAATTCGGAGATTGCCCCCAATAGTTTGAGGTTTGACATTGAGCCACACCTGATGTTAATCCTCCAGACTTCCTGTAATTGCTGGTTCAACTCGCATATTGTCTGAGGATGGTTTTTGTATGCAAAGTTATTCAGAAAAACCAACAGGTACACATGTAAAGGGCTAAGTTCGGGTTAGTGTGGCCACCACTCAGTACCAAACCTGGTCAATCCCCGGATTTGGAATACGTTTTTGAAAGCACATTAAAGTCAGACCTTTATATATGCAAACTTAAAACTTAGTGAACTTTTTTTTTTTTTTTTTTTTTTGCCTCAGTTGCATGCAGTCCGCTTCAAGCTGAAAAATAAATGAAAAGAATGAAACCCTAATTTTTTTTCTCTTTTTTATATTTAGTCAAGTTTTGACTAAATATTTTAACATCGAGGGGGAATCGAAACGAGGGTCGTGGTGTATGTGCGTGTGTGCGTGTGTGTGTCTGTGTGTGTGTCTGTGTGTGTGTGTGTGTAGAGCGATTCAGACTAAACTACTGGACCGATCTTTATGAAATTTGACATGAGAGTTCCTGGGTATGAAATCCCCGAACGTTTTTTTCATTTTTTTGATAAATGTCTTTGATGATGTCATATCCGGCTTTTCGTGAAAGTTGAGGCGGCACTGTCACGCCCTCATTTTTCAACCAAATTGGTTGAAATTTTGGTCAAGTATTCTTCGACGAAGCCCGGGGTTCGGTATTGCATTTCAGCTTGGTGGCTTAAAAATTAATTAATGACTTTGGTCATTAAAAATCTGAAAATTGTAAAAAAAATTAAAAATTTATAAAACGATCCAAATTTACGTTTATCTTATTCTCCATCATTTGCTGATTCCAAAAACATATCAATATGTTATATTTGGATTAAAAACAAGCTCTGAAAATTAAATATATAAAAATTATTATCAAATTTTTTTTTCGAAATCAATTTAAAAACACTTTCATCGTATTCCTTGTCGGTTCCTGATTCCAAAAATATATAGATATGATATGTTTGGATTAAAAACACGCTCAGAAAGTTAAAACGAAGAGAGGTACAGAAAAGCGTGCTATCCTTCTTAGCGCAACGAATACCCCGCTCTTCTTGTCAATTCCACGGGCACTGCCTTTGCCACGGGCGGTGGAGTGACGATGCTACGAGTATACGGTCTTGCTGCGTTCAGTTTCATTCTGTGAGTTCGACAGCTACTTGACTAAATATTGTATTTTCGCCTTACGCGACTTGTTTTTTCTTCCTTTTCTCTTCTTTCTTTCTTTCTCTCTACAGCTGAGCGTCCTTCTTCATTGGCGTTTTATAAATTTATCAATTGTATGTGGTTTTCTACAATGGACAAAATCTTGCATCTTTAATGTTGGTTATTGTCTTACATATGTCTGTGTTTGGGTTGACTTAGGTGTTGTTTGTGGCGGTGTCATGATGGAGTTAACATAGTAACAATCACAATAAGTAAGAGGAAAAGCAAATTGTAAGCGTGCTAAAGTTTTCTTAGTAACAGTTCTCTTTTCATACAAGTGGTGTTTAGTGTAACAATGTAAGTTCCGCCTTCACCCCGGTACCGTTCTCCTTTTAGCGAAACGAAAGAAAGAGGGGGCGGTGAGGGAAGCCAGAAAAGAAGTATATATATGATACACTATTCTACGTTTCGTATTTGTTTCTCTTTGTCAAACATTATTATAATATCAGTGGGAGTTCCGTATCTATATTTGCTTATGCACATCTTTCCTATCAAAATCAAGTGATTTATATATTTGCATTTTATTGAGTCAGCACCATTAATATAACCACACAAAATATGTTCTACTCCAAAGACTATTCTTATTTTATATTTCTCATAAATAATTTGTTCAACGTATCTCCATAGCACTTTTATTTTCTTACAATTAACAAAAAAATGTTCAACGTAATCTATTTCGGTTGGACAGAAGGGGCATCTCTCACTATCTCGTATTCCAATTTTATACAGAAGAACATTTGTTGGATAAATCGTGTGTAATATTTTCCAGTACTTAGTGAACTTATAATCCTGTGTCTTTGGTCAATTCACAACAAATATGAAGTAGTTCGCTGAACGAAATGATAAGTTATTATACATTATTTGCGTTTTTGACCTAAATATGACATTTTACACAGATCGAGACAGTCATTGTTCTCCGAGACCGCGATAGCGGTCGAGGTGAACAATGACTGTCGAGATCTGTGTAAAATGTCATATTTTGGTCAAAAACGCAAATAACATTGATGTATCGATCGAATTCCTTTCAGGTACTGACTTTGTTGTTGTTTTGACGATTAAGCGAGCACACACACATGCACTCAAACACACACACCAAAAACACCTGTTTACACCAAACACATACACTTCAATGCGCCACAAAAATAGTGCAACTTCAAAAGTTTATTTAACTCCTTCAATTAACATTAGAATATTTGATTGTCGCCACATTTTGTTCAGACCATTAATCAAAGGAACGGAAAATTCATGAACATCAAATAAAACATCAATTACATTGCCACATCTCTTTGCACCGTCAGTGTCAGTAACTGCTGTACACACTTGTCGTCACCCTGTCTCGCGATCAAGACTGGACGAGTTCATTGAGTTAGCTTGTGGGGTTAACAGCAGAGACAATCAACACGTTTGATCTTATTTTGTTATTGTGATGTTCAAGTTGTTTATGGTACAGTTAATGTGGAAAGTAGGCAGAACTTGCATTGTTGTGGATGATGGCCTGTCAGGTTTATTTTCTGCACTGAGGAAGACATTCATATCTTCAAATGACATGTCGAAACTACTTGCCCCGCGCATATCGACTCGGCCGGTGGCTGTGTGTGCGACAGAGCTGAGTGAACTTCGCGAGGGGTTTGAATTTGGCCGCGGCAAAACTTGGAGTTGTGTGTTGCCTGCAATATGCTGATGGAGGGTGTCTCCCATGTTCATCAGAGAAAGGGAGAATGTACGTTCTGGCTCACCGATTCCGACAGACCCTAAATATTAACCAAAAATAGGCTTCTGGACTAAACTTTTACTAAAATGAAACATGCGACAAAATCAGAAAAATACTGCATAAATCCATACAAAAAAATACAGTAAAGTAAGGTTGTTTTGAACCAATGCCGGGTCTGTCGGAATCAGTAACCCAGAACGTACATTCCTCCTTTCTCTTATACAACCACGGAAATTACGAGCCGTTGCAGGTGTTCAAGCTAAATAATCGTCTCGTATCGAAAACAAAAGCAGACGACAAATTTAGTCAGTTGGAGTTGTCTCCCGTACTCCTGTAGCATGCACTAGTCAGTTTAGATCAGTGCGCTGCATCTCAGACTCTGTGGCTGCACCAGACGGTTCGGGAATTCCCAACAAAAGAAAAGATCGGCACTGGCAACTTCAGTGTCAGCTGAACACGAGAGCGTTCGGTCTTTTAGAAGATTTGTATCTTGAAATGAAAATTAACGAATATCGCGCTGTCCGAAGGAATGGAGTACCGTACTGTACCCACGGAATATGCGCGATATAAGACTCATTGATTGATTGATATATCGAGTCGGACAATGACCACGCTCAGGCTAAAACGGATAGGACATCTGACCGACATGCGGCAATGTGAATCGGACATTTGGGGATTTTCATCGTTATATGTCCGATGTCCGACGCCTAACGACATCCCTGCCTACATTATTCTGATTGATCACAACCAAACCTACTATCATTGGACACATCCAAATGCAAGCGTCTGTTCTTGAAAATTTCCCACTGATCTAAAAATAAAACCAGTGCACTTTCCTCTGTCGCGCTTTGCCACAGAAACTCACGGTTTGGCCTGTATTTCTGATTTGTGCGCAAAACCTTTTTTTCTTTTTTCTTTTTTTTAACATAACAATGTTTAATGTCACTGTTTGTTTAAAAGACCATGGTCATATTTGTAAAAAAAATGTTAAATTAGAAAATAAATAAGACTTTGGTATATGATTTTTCCTACACCTGTGCTGAAAATAAGACATAAAAATGTTGGTATATAAGTCGCTCAAATACAAGAAGGAATGAATGGCTCGGTTTGAGTTTGTTGCAGTTGACCCTGCACAATACGATCTTTGATGTTTTTGGTAACAATTTTGCCGTGACGTATTTCACAACTTCCTGTGTTACACAAACTCAGTGATGACCAATTTTGCCTGTACCAGAAACAAGCCAGCTCCGAAATTCTCAAGAATTCTAGGATTCTAAAAATAGTACCGTTCACGCGTGAACGGTAGGTCTTGCTGGTAAACCGGCGGCTTGGGTCACTCTGTTCCAACGCTTCGCTTCACTACGCTTCAATATTTAGGCTGCCTTTTCAGGCGGCCACCGAGTGCACTTTATGCAAATGACTTGTTTAATATTGTTCCACCACGATTGGTTCTGGTGTATCACGTGGTTCATGAATATTAAAACTTGTTTATTGAATCAAGCTTTGACAAGTGTACTTGGTGGCTGCTTTGAAACTCAACAAAGCCTACTCCCCTTTCACAAACACTTCCCCGTCATAGCGGGTTTTCCCGATTGACAAAAATTCTTATTACACACTCAGACTATTTGAAGCCGCGTTTGTTCTCCAGTGCCCAATTGCATAAGAATATTCTGGTGATGAATAAACGCGCTTTGTGTCATTAGCATCTAAAGATTTCTTGTTTACAATAGTTGTGTTGATCTGATGAAGCGCGGAACTGATCTTAGGGTTGTCATGGTAAAACACTCGCTTCTGAAACAGTGCTTCCTTGTAGTTATCATGCGATATGCTCGACTTTACAACCTGTTTGCTTACACCCTTTGCTTTTTTAACCACCCCTTTCTCACTTGCAACACTGTACATCTTTGCACGCAATCCAACATACTCCTTAATTATCTTCCCATTCATTTCATCTTTCATCTTTCCAATAACCTTCTTGTTAACATTTGAGTGCAATGGTGATTCTTTAGGGTAGTCGCAAGTGTCATAAAAAGAATCTTTTCCTTTTACTGCAGGACTTTCAGCTTCTAGATCTTTGTAAATGTCATCCGCTGGAATGTCAAGTAAGAATGAATCTGTGTCTGTGTAAAGTACTCTCGATTTGGGATATCTTGGTTTCAAATAATCATACAAAAACTCAAGCATCAACAGTTTTGACAACTCTAGCACAGTAAAGCCTATGAATACTGGTTTGTCAAGCTTGACTACAAGTTTTTTCATTAAGATACCATACAGCTGTTCATGAAAGTATTTAAAGTCTTGATACTGTGGTTTGGATGTCAGCTTGATGGCCTCATTTTCTCTTGTAACAAGTCTAACATCCTTTCTCTTGTGTGGGTTTTCCATTGTCTTACCAAAGCAACTGTTGTTCATCAGTTTAAAAAAGTCTTTCTCTGATGCATCAGCGGCTTTGGTTCTCAGTTCTGTGTTTTTCATGATGTAAGGTTTCATAAACTGTTCTTGATCAAATAAAATTATACGATGAACAGCCTTCAAAATTAATCCATGTCTAATGTAAAACTGTAATAGTCTGTAGTGACACACATACTTCTTTTTGTGAAACAGATTGGGCACCAGCTTTGGAGGTTCTCTTGGGTTTACTTTTAACCTCTCAGCCGCTAAAGGATAATCATTATGTAGATCATGAAGTGATAGTGGATAGTCTAAGTCAACTTCTAGTATCCATCCCTTTCGACTGTCTGGGCCTGCTTTTAATATTGTCAGCACAACACATTGTGAAAATGGTCCTGAATAGATCTTAAAGTTCCGAAGTGGAAGCGTCTGACACATTGCCCAACCATACAAATTGTTTGCATCTAGATACATGATGTAATTAGAAGGTTTCATAGGATCAAAGTCGTCCAAGTATTTGTTGTTGGCTTTGCAGTAATTGTGTGAAGCCATACTGATTCCTCCACGTAGTCCATTTTCAATCATCTGAAGTGTAGGTAGATCTGATAGCAAGTCAATCTTTACTCCTGTAAATCTAAGAAATGCATCCCAGCTCATGCCTGGTGCAGATATGTAATGTGAAGGATCTAGATTGTAGTGCTTCATACATGTTCTTCTGTAATTCTCAAATATATCTGCAAGTAAACAAACATCAGCCAACAAATATTGATCATGATAATCACCCATTGTATTACATCCTAATTTATTCCATGCAGTCTTAGCGTGTTCATAGTCTTCGTCACTTATACCTTTACCCTTCAGCCGTGAGAAGTAAGCATCCTTTGGTGGTAACTCATCTTCATCAAACCTCTCCCACGAATCCATGTATTCATATGGATAGACTCCCTTTCTAACTAAGTCACTGTCAAAGTACTTACATGTGATTGGGAAAGCAGTTAGTGATGAAGATAAAGACTCAAGTGTTCCCATCAGATGTTGAGCAGAATCGTAGAAGTATAAACTATTCAGAGTAAAGGCCATGTACTTTTCTGAAGACTGCGCAATGCATCTTGCTTTGTATTCATCAGTTACTGCCTGCATGATCAGATGTGAATCATAACCGCGCAAGTTATGGAAGAAGATTGGAAGCTTCCAAGTCTTAGGATCAAACTTTAATTGTAGATTACATTTGCTGTGTGCTGCTCCTCGGAACTGCCCACTTACATGATCATGATCTCTTACTATTGGATTGTCTGTGTTTGGTGTTAGACTTTGTTCGCATATCCAACACTGTGTGGTAGAGTTAAACTGTTCTTGGTCTTCAGGTTTCATAACAATGTCTGAAAGATTCAGTTGTTTGGAGCAGTCATTTCGCACTTGGTTCATTTGCTGTAAGAAGTTCTTTGCTGCATTAGGTCCTCTGTACAATTGCGGTTTAGAATGTTTACCATCTGAACTAACAACAATAAATGCATATGAACAGACTTGATGATTACTTAGAGTTACTGTTTTAGGTAGGTCTTTTGGTAAAGGTCCTTCATATGGCACAATGATAGATTCAAAGTCAGCATAAACAACATAAGGACTTTTCTGTAGTTTGCATACATTCTTAAAATACACTTTGCTGTCTGGCGGTGGTGTTGTTAACTTCACAACCGCATCATCAACGCTCTTACAATGTTGCTTGTGTATAAGTGCTGCATGAATTGATGGAATACGCAAGAGACATCGCCTACAAAAGTCTTGTTTACTATTGTGATTGCTTGTGCTCGCCATCAGTCTACTCATTGTACGAATCAAAGTGTAATGATATTTTACACCATCAGTCATTAGTAACATGTCAACATGGTTAGTATCACAATCACCAATCGTTGGTGAGTTCTTTGATATTCTGACTGGTTTCAGTTCATCTTCCTCATCCCACGTGTAAACATTTACGGTGATGGGTTTGTTTTGCTGTTCAAATTTGTCAATGCTTGTAATGCTGACAGGAAATTCAATACCAGTAAAGTTTAGTTTATTTCTGTATGCATGATAGTTAGACACTCTTTCTGCATTTTTCTTTACACTGTACAGTCTTGCCAGAACACACCACATAAAACATTTGTCATCATCATTCTTTATGTTCAGCACAGCACGTTTTTTGACAAGAGCAGGAGGTAAAGGTATGTAACTTCTACCTCTGATGGGGGCAAATTTACTTAGCTTCAATTCTATTTTTAGAATTTCACCTTCTGACCATCCGGATCCTTTCATCTTTGCATCCTCTGCAGCTTGCTCAAACCGTTTCATCATTTCATCTGCCCAGTTTCCATTCAATTCTGCCATAGAATTAAGTGCTAGTTGTCTGGTTGAAACATGAACTTCTAGCACCTCATCACTGACTGTTTTGTATTTTATTAAACTGACTATCTGCACTTTTACTGGAGGTTCAATCAACAAATTGTTTGGAATTTGTTCAATGGCGTCTTGCACACTGGACTGCACATTTTGAGGATCCGTTACTTGTAATTCAACGGTGTCAAATACTGTCGATAAAGATTCTAATACAGAGTCTTCCATCGCTGTGAGTTTGATTTTATAACTCAAAATAAAAATATAAATTAAAAAAATGAAGTTGCTTAGAATTCTTTCTCAGAGCTTCCATTTTTGTTAACACTATAAAATCTGAAATAAAAAATCATTTAACATTTGTACCACGTGGAACTAATTGTAATTCCTCTTTTACAAAGGCTCTTTGCGGTGCTGGTTCTCTCAAGTAATATATAGGTGGATTTGTCTCTACTACTCTCTTGATTTCATGAATGTCAATACTCCAGATTGGATCCGTTGCACGCTTCCTGCTGTCACCCTCAGCTTCACCGGGTGCATATAAATATCTGACTTTCTGATTGAAAGGTAGTAATGCCACTGGTGTTGTTGACTTTGGAGCAACAGGTATTGTTTTCTGTTTGATTGCATCAACTGGTCTTAACCCTGTAGCTTTAAATACCTCCAGATTCATTGCTCTAAGTACTGATGGTAATCTTTTGACCCATTCAGTGTTACGCAATTTACTTTCTGTGTCCAAAAATTCCTGATGGTACTGATATGAAAACAGTTTTTCTGCCAACTGTTTGTTAAAGCTCTCAACAATAGCCTGTGACCTGTGGTTTCCTGGAATACCTCTCTTCACTGTAACATGATGTTTTAACAGAAGCTGGTTGACAGCTCCTTTAAACTCCTTACCATCATCGCACTGAATCATTCTGGGATACTTTAGTGGTCCACGTCTGTAAATTTCTTGCAGGGCAACAGCTGTAGCTATAGCACTTTTCTCTGTCAACGGTTCAGCATCTTTGTATCTTGTTGCAACATCAACTACAGTCAGTGCATACTTATATTTCTTCCTTCTGACTGTGTCATGCGGTAAATACAGCAGGTCTATTTGATGAGTGTCATTCGGTTTAATGTTAACAAAGTGTGGTCGTGTAAATTTTCTTGGTGCAGGTAAATAGATCTGCCAAACTGCCTGCTTTGACAACCATTTCTTTGCTATATCTTGAGAAACACCTGCTGCGTCACTGAGCTTGTCAATAGCAGTTCTTCCTTTCCAGTATCCTTTTGGGGAATAATATATTTTAGATAACAAAGCATCACTCATGGTTTTTTAAATGACAGAATATTAAGATTTGACAGCACGCGCAATAAAGTAAACAACAGCCATACCAATAACAATGAAAACAATCTCGCCCACCTTCTGCTCTTCTGAAGGCTGATAAAAGTCACCCAGTTTTGGAGGAGCACTTGTCTTCATTTTCTTTCCAGTTACAAGATAGTATTCTTGAATGGCTGCATCAACATTGGCAAAGGTTTTGTTTGCATGTCCTTGCTGCCTGAGTTTATCATTCATAAAGTCTAACTGCGCAATTCGTTTCTTCTCGTATTCATCCTGTGCTTTCGCCAGTTGTTCCATGGCTTTGTTGTGCCTTTCCCTCTCTTCACCATTTTGCAGTTTAGAAAACAAATAGTTGCTGCCAGAAAATGCAAGCGCATTTACAATCGCACCTCCCACCATCATAACCAAGCTAGCCATTTTATTGTCTTACATGTTTATATTTTCTGGAATAATTCCTTGCTTCACCAGGAAGTCTTTTGTTGCAAAGGAAGCTGTCACAACACCAATTAGTTTAGCACCGTCTTCGAAGTCTAACTTTCCCAAGTCGGCTGGTTTCATTCTGAGGAGACTTTTACCCAGCATTGTGTAACCTACACTCAAGCCTCCAATCACTGCAGCGTGATAAACTAGATTAACTATTGTCTTTTCAGAACTCATTTTTATGTTATCAAAATTAAAATATTAAAATTATTCCATATGAAATGAATCCACTGCAGGTACTACTGTGGGCTTTTTTATTGTTTGTACTGCTTTGTTTGTTGGTTTTGGTGTTTCTGATTTTGGTGTTTCTGATTTTGGTCTTTCTGACACTTTATATTTTCCTTGCCAAAGTTTGTAAAGCAAGTATCCACCTCCTCCAACAACAGCTGCTACAGCTACTTTTCTGTATGATAGAAATGAAGATTTTAATTCTTGATCAGTTTGTGTGACCTTAGTCACTTCAGGAATGTTTGGTGTCTGCTCAACTTCAGACATAATGTTCTGCTTTGCCTTTTGATTTAACTTTTTTTGTCTGTTCCATTCGGCTAGTTTTTTTCCTGCTTCTACTCTACCAGGTTTCTTTGTCACTGTGTTCACTTCTGGTATTTTCGTCTGCTCCACTGTCTGCTTCAACTGATCTGTCATCTTTTTTATTCTGAAAATTAATGTGTTTGAAAGTAATTAATCCAGCAACAAATGGTACTAATAAAGCACCAAATCGATAATACAGGCCACAGGCAAGAGATTCGAGGGACTTGGAAACAACAGGGTCATGAGTTAGATCATGTGTTAAGTCTTCCTCCGAGTCGAGAGGTGTAAAATGTCCAAAAATCTTTGTGTACAAACCTATAACAGTCTGTCCAATACTTCTAACCATCTTAGAACCAAGCACTGATTCATACCGTCCATGATACTTTTCTATATCTTCTGAGGAAAGATGTTGTACTTCTTCCACAGTTAACTGCTGCCCAAGGTAGTGTTTTGTTTTTCCACAAACAGCAAGTGAATACAATCTTTCTTTTTTATCAGGTATAGTCCTACTGTCACAGATTTCAATATCTGTAGCAGTCTGCATCAGCAATTCATCACAGTTCATTTTATTTTGATGCAGAATAAAATTAAAATCTAGTAATTAAACTTGAGTAAGAACTTAGGTAGGAACTTAACAAGAACTTAGGTAGGAACTTGAGTAAGAACTTAGGTAGGAACTTGAGTAAGAACTTGACAAGAACTTGAGTAAGAACTTGAGTAAGAACTTGAGTAAGAACTTGAGTAAGAACTTGGTAAGAACTTAGTAAGAACTTGAGTAAGAACTTGACAAGAACTTAGCAAGGATTTCTACAAACATACATACTGAACTGGTTGATCAGTTTTTAAAACCAGTTTCGAGTGCTTAGAAGATTTCAGATTATTCTTTATTCTTTCTCTCTCCTGTTTGTTTTCAATGACATCATTTTCTCGAAGACACTCTTCAAAACTGTCACGGTCCTTTGAATAGAACAATGTTATTGTTTTGAGTTGCTCTCTAAAGTCTTTCAGAACTGCATTGTATTTTTGTGTTAATATCCAAACTGATATTAATGCATGTCGTCCACTGAATGCAAGCTTTGCTAGTGCACTTTTCTTTCTAACAATGTCACGTTCTGCTGCACAGTCATCAATAATAAACAGTGTTGGCGTGTTCTGAAAAAGATCGAAATAATGCTCCAAGCAAACATTTAGACGATCAGAAGGATTTACAATAAATATATTTTGATCAGACCATATCGATGGGCTAAAACCAGAACCAATTACCTCAAAATAACCTGTTTTGCAACTTTATAGTTATTTGACTGATGGTAACATGATTCTCACTTTCTGTAAAGGATTCTTGAAAATCTTGCATAATTGCGTATTTATAAGTCATAATTTGTTCTGGCTCCAAGCATTTCTCCTGCTCATCTTGGAAGCAGAACCCTCTAACTCCATCCAGGTTGGAAGCAGAACGTGCTAAGTTCAGTTTAGTCTGTTCTGCTACTGAGGCCTGTGGGGAAAGGGGAGTGTTTCACTGCGAGCCAGATGCAGCCATCGTCACCTGACCTCTTCTGCTTGCTGTGTCACAGTCACTTTTCCTCTTAGTCAGGTTTGGTAGGGATTTATAGGGGTTGTTTGGTTCAGATTCTTCCAAAAGCACCATATTTGGCCCAGAGGTCGCCCATGCCATACTGTTTCCATTTTTGCCGACTGCCAAGACGGGCGCCCCATGGGGCCGCCATATTGGCAAAATCCAATATGGCCGCCGTCCGGGTTACATATTGTTCACTGGTAAAAAAACTAAAAGGGCTAGAATCATGAATGATATCACATTTTAGGTTTTTTTGGGGTCGGGGAATTCGATTCAGATGTTATTTCAATAATCTGTGGTCAAAATTCAATATGGCCGCCATCCGGGTTACTTATCGATCACAGGTAAAAAAAACTAAAAGTGCTAGAATCATGAATTATACCACATTTTAGAAGTTTTCGGGGTCGGGGAATCCGATTCAGATGTTATTTCAATGATCTGAAGTCAAGTTTACCCCTCATCGACACTGTAAGTTCAGCCTCATGGCCAAGGACCAAGCCCATGAACAGTCAAACAAAAACCTCCAGACACACGGTGGAGCTGTAGGACTTTATGAGAACCCCGAAGCTCTTACACTGTTTATGCTGGCCGGACCTGACTGCACGCGGGTAGTTGAGGAGTTTGAGGCCGTCAATGACCCACCATTGCCATCCACCGCTCACCACGAGGAAGGACACAGCTTGCAGTTAAAGTTTCAAAAGGATGTACAAGCGTTCATCAAGGTGGTAGAGCAGCTGGGCAATCCTTTCCTTGTTACAAGTCATGAGCTCATAGCACTCGATACACACAATGTCATGGAACAAGCCGTTACTGATTCTCTATCTCAAATCGGTGAAACTGGCCAAACCCTGCATGCAGCATATGTCATGGACAGATTGGAAAAGGCTTCAGTATCAGTAACTGATTCAATCAAGCGGAATAACATGCTAACCTTCGCCAACCGACCTGACCCCAATAAGAAAAAAGGTACAAAGGACAGCGGCGTCCAGAGGCAGAACATGATGTTAATCACACAACTTTTTCTCTCACTCCAGTCACCGTCCCTCTTTCGGTTCGAAAATCAGAGAGAGCCACCGAGCCTGGCGGATCGAGGGTTGCTGCGATCAGGGACAAAATCAGACATTCTTAAGTGCCTCAATGCACCCACTGGCCGCGCAGATCCTGCCAAACAAGCCACAATCGTGGTGTTGAACATGGCAGCTGTTATCCACATGGTGCGACCCACAACAGCAAATACATTCAGCGAGTATGTGTACATTGTACCATATCTGGAGGCCCAAATCACAAGCAGTACCCAACGCATTGACGCCATATGGGATAATTACCCAGAGGAAAATAACCTCAAAGCGCTCACACAGCAACGACGTGGAAATGGCCCACGGACAAGAGTCGGTGATGGCAGTACTCCAATCCCGAAGCGTGACTGGAACAGCGGATTCCTGAAAAATGAGGAAAACAAAAAGGAGCTGTTCTCTTTCATCACCACACAGATCTCCAAGGCTGACATGGACGGAAAGCTGCTCCTGAGTACCCGCTTCAAGACCGTGCTCTCCAACAAGTATTGTGACCTCACAACACTTCAGCCGTGCAACCATTCCGAGGCGGACACCAGGATCCTCCTGCATCTGGCACATGCAGCAAAGCAGGGTCATACAACAGCCGTTGTTCGCACTGTGGACAGCGATGTCGTAGTTTTGACAATCCGGTTCTTCGAGTCCCTGGGCCTATCAGAGCTCTGGGTGGGCTTCGGTACTGGTAAAAACTACCGTGACATACCAGTCCATACAATCTACTCTGACCTTGGCCCGTCAAAATCCTTGGCACTACCCCTCTTTCACAGCTTAACGGGGTGCGACACGACTTCACAATTTCTTGGATGTGGCAAGAAGACAGCATGGGCAGCATGGACAAGCATACCGGATCTCACCGACACACTAGTGGCTCTCACGCATGACCCTGACCTCTTCAGTCTTGAGTCTGTGCATATGCAGCGCCTCGAACGCTTTGTCATAGTCATGTACAGCAAGGGGTGCAGTGCAGCTGATGTCAACACGGCCAGATATCAACTCTTCTCCACTGGATGCAAACTGCTGGAAAAGCTTCCACCTACCCAAGCCGCACTGTTCCAGCATGTAAAGCGAGCGCTACTACAGGCGAGTTTCTACTGGGGTCAGGCCACCTCAATCCAGCAGGAAATTCCTGACTTCAGTGAGTGGGGCTGGCACAAAGATGGCACCAATACCTGGCAACCACTATGGACCACTCTAAGCGACGCTTCATTGGCATGTGCCATTCTCTTGCAATGTGGCTGCCTCAAGGCATGCACGGGAAGGTGCAAATGCAACCGCGCCGGTGTCCGATGCACGGTCCTCTGCAAATGCGAAGGCGGGTGTGTTAATAACGGTGGTGATGACCAGTAGGACTTGTTACTGGAATCATAGAGTGCAAATGCAACAGCGTTAGTGTCCGATGCACGGTCCTCTGAAAATGTGACGGTCCTCTAGCACTGCAAATGCAAAGGCGGGTGTGTTAATAACGGTGGTGATGACCAGTAGGACTTGCTGGAATCATAGAGTGCCAGCCAGAACATATGCATAGTAATAATAATCCTGTATTGAATGCACACAGCGGCAAAAAGTGTCTTGCCACTACAGATGTCTCCGAATTATTTGAATTAAAATTGTTCCTGAATAATCATTGATTTTTTGGTATAATTAGAGGTGTTTGGGATATTTTGGTTCAGATTCTTCCAATAGCACCTTTTTGTGACCTTGAAGGGTAAACTTGACTTCAGATCATTGAAATAACGTCTGAATCGGATTCCCCGACCCCGGAAACCTCTAAAATGTGGTATCAATCATGATTCTAGCACTTTTATTTTTTTACCTGTGATCGATATGTAACCCGGATGGCGGCCATATTGGATTTTGACCTCAGATCATTGAAATAACATCTGAATCGGATTCCCTGACCCCAAAAAACCCTAAAATGTGATATCATTTATGATTCTAGCATTTTTAGTTTTTTTTACCTGTGATCAATATGTAACCCGGACGGCGGCCATATTGGATTTTGCCAATATGGCGTCCCCATGGGGCGCCCGTCTTGGCAGTCGGCAAAAATGGAAACAGTATGGCATGGGCGACCTCTGGGCCAAATATGGTGCTTTTGGAAGAATCTGAACCAAAATATCCCTACCTACCCTGACTATGTTTTCAGCGCAGCCAGATAAGCGCACATTAGCGATAGTGGTATCTGGTCTTGACCCTTTCTGTGTGGTGTAGGATTTCCTCCAGCACACAGAATAGTGTAACTAGCAGTAGTAGAGTCTGCTGTCGACAGAAAAAGGAATTTGATAGACTGTGGGAACTAAAACAGGTCAGTGACACCTGTCAAGTGTCAGTATCCGAATTCCTGACTCCGGATGTACAGGGTTTAAACACAATTAACTTTCCTGTGATAAAGAGTGAATGAAGAATGAATTGGGAAAGATGCAGTCCCTTGATATTGAGGGAGGAGGGTGGTAATAAGGGGGTTGGGGCCGGGGAGGGGGTTGGTGGTAAAGTGGGTGCAAGGGGGTGGGGTGGGGTGGGGGGGGAGGGTGTGCTAAACTGACAAAAGGATGGTCCACTTTCTGAAAACACTTGAACAGAGAACAGCTCTCTGCCATTTTTACATCTGCTGCACAGTCAATTTGGCTGTTGCTCGAGTCAGGACACAGATTCAAGTGAGTATCTTCATGTATTATGTTTTTTCCCCATTTGAACAGACCATAAAAGCTGAAATTCAGATTCCTTTTTTAAATATATAGGGGATTAACCTTCTGATTCAGTCTAAATCCTGTATCTGCAAACTGATTCCTAGCTTTTTGTGTTTTGTTTTCCTAATTGTAAAACACGGGCAGGTAAATGTGTTTGTTTCAGCGTGAATGTTCTTGCGCGCGTGTGTGTTTGTTTGTGTCAGTGTGTGTTTGTGTGTGACAGTGTGTGCATGTGCTCATGCCTTAATGTTGTAGTGTATCCATGCAGCTCTTTAGTGTTTGTTAAAAAAATTTAAAAATGTAAGTGAGTGTTTACAGTATTTGTGTATGCTTGTAAAGATGGATAGATGAATGATTTGGTTGATGGATTTTGTCAGTTTAATTGACTCTAATATTTTGTTATTCAGAGGTTATCACAATGTCAAACTGATGAGCATGAGTGGTCAGAGTGTAATCAAGTACTAATGTTTCATTTGTTTGTGTGAATAGAAACACGAAAACTATCCAAAGTTTTAACGCAGAAGCGATAATACGGAGGCAATTACCTTTTTTTTTAATTATCGGTTAATAATTTTAAAATAGAAGTACATGTAGTAATTGCCTGTTCAAAGGAGATAACATTCATAGTATCCATGTCTTTTGCAGACGCTGTTTGAAAGGAGATGAATCAGGCCGTCCAGGCAAGTAAGAAGCACCATGCATTTCAGGAGACTGTCCTTCGGATTCACGGATTACGGTTGCATAATCTCCTTTCTGCCAATGCTAAAAGTGAAACCTGATGACCTTGATGCGTCTCCACTGGCAAAATCTACCCCAAAATATGACGATTGTGCTGTTTCTTCAATCGAAGATCCTTTTGAGAACATGGTGAATGGGGGTTATCCTCCTGTTCGAGTCATGCATCAACTCCAATACTTGCTGATTGTGATTCCACCCCTCAAAAATGAATCAAGCTACCCAACTCCTGTACATCTTTCTCCTGTGTGTGCTTCCACAGTTTCTGTTACCCTGTAGGTGTATTCACATCAGCTTGTAGTATATATGTCAGACACTGCTCCTTAAGGTGTAACTACCACAGCATCTCTTCCATCTGTTTATGGAACCCCAACAAAGAAAATTCTGTCATCGATGAAGGAAGCATCCTATGTGACACCTCATGAGAAGAAGTTCAGCCGAACTTAAAGACTCTGCAACCCGGGACTACGGGAAAAGGTGTGTTCGAAAAGCGAAGACACTCAGAGATGAATTTTACACAGGAATAACTGGTCAAACGGCTAAGACAAAAGCAGTACAGGAGGTCGACTGTTAAAAGTGCAAAATGTGTATTATTTATTTCGACCTTTCTGCACAACATTTTTGTGAAGAGGAAAGTACAACAAAAGGTAAGAATGCCTATTTGTTTTCTTGATAATGAACAGAGCATGCAGTCAGGATCTAAAGCTCGTGATTTTGTTACCATTTGCATTGTGTGGTTAAAATGCGCCTTCAGCCTTGTGTTTATTTGTTTGTTTGCTTGCTTGTTTGTTGCTTTGTTCGTTTGGTTTGTTGTTAGTGTTATTGGGTTTGTAGTTTTTGTGCGTAACGCAAAACGATATGAGCTGATACAACATAACTTCATAAGATTACCGTTGGGATTTCTTGAAAAACACAATAAAAAAAAAAGTGTAATGATTTCAGAGAGAGTTTTGTGTGTGTGTTGTGGTTTTTTTTTCGCTATGAAAAGTACCGGCAATTTAATTTTTATTTATGCGTGTTGCCACACAATGAATGAATACATGAGTCCTTGATGATATTTTTGCAAGTGACTTGACATTTGTTTGTTTATGACGGTAATAAACTTTGAAAAACGATTTGAACTAATGTACAGTATAAGCTTTGCTTGGAAGCAGAACATGCTATGTGTGAGGAGGCTGCTTCTGACTGCTGTAGCACAGGCCACAGTGGGGTCTGTGTGGAAGTCAGAAGCAGCTATGGTGCACTGGGCTTTTCTAGCTCCAGAACTGAGAAAAGAGCAGGAGTGTATTCTGGAAGCAGAACAAATTATACCTTTTTTGCAAATGAAAAAGTTGTTCAATTAAATTGATTACTAATGTGCATGACCAGTGTTTCCTCTAAGTCAAGTGTGTAAAATATGAGGGCTACAATCCTGTGTTTACTATTTTTTATAAGGGGTTGAAATCTTCAAGTGGCCATTTCTCAAAATGGTGGAAATCCAGTTAGATGGTTCTGGTTTTAACCCATCGATATGAATTTTCTCTCCTTGTATGTTCTGTTATGCTTTATGGTTGGACAGAATATGACTATGTGTTCAAAGTGATTTATGTAAACAGTCTGTAATAAATCCAAAACATATCTTGTTTTGCCGCAACCTGTTGCCCCACAAATCAAAGAACAGTGTGGATCTTTTGGAAGAAAATCTAGATACTTCATTTTAACACGTTCAATAAACAATATCCTGTAATCTGCTTTCAGAGATGTTTAACTGCGCATCTGACACAACAAACACGTAGATCTTAACTGATTTACTACTACTCCCTACTTCCTTTTCAATTTGTATTGTGATTCCTTCTGATCCGTTTTCAATTCGCCTTCCACTTCCATGCAGTTTGTTGTCGTCAGTTGTTCTGAGATCCAGCCATAACGCATATTTATTTGTCAAGAAATCTTCTACGCCAACACCGTGTAAATGTAGATCTTTAGCCACAAGATCAGATGTTGGGTCTTTCAATCTTCCTCCAGTAAAGTACTTTCTTGCTTCATCATAGTGTTGGTATGGCAGCATGCCAGATGCAAATATTTGGTTTGGCTGCCCTTCAATTGTGCAATATACTCTATTGATTAGTGGATTGTAAAACTTTTCTATTTGCCTTTCATATGAATCTTTTGGTTCCTCAAACAACATAAGTATTCCCTTCATTGACCTAGCTGGTGTATTCAAGTTAATGTTCCAGATTGGATCAGCCTGGCTTTTTGAAAGTGTACTGTGATTCAACACTCTTTCATAATAGATAGGCAGCTTAGAACTGTACTGATTTTCTATAAGTCTAGCCAGTTCAGGATGGTTTACAACATCAAACTCTAAAGAAATTCCAGACACCTTATACTTTGCTTCCGGGTCTTGTGAAAGCATAACACGATCATAACTATTGAAAGTCAGGTCGTATGACAGCCTGTCGCGCAATGCTCCTTGATAGAAGGGAGGATGTGAATTTATGAGTTCAAAGTCAAGTGGAATACAAAATTTGTTTCCAAAAGCAACATTGACAGCGTTATCTTTTTTGTTATTGTCAGCTTTATCTCCTGCTCCTATTCTAACTTTTATCCCATTGTCTGACTGAATCCCTTGAAACACTCTGTTTTTCTTTTCATTGTCAGTCAACCAATTATCTGCGTAAACTAAAAATACATCTGCATTATTCAATGACATCACTTCCCGCCCTTCCAGTTTGACAGTAATCTTCCTCACAATTGCTCTTCCTACATTATAAGCCAAAGTCCTATTTTCATCTGAGCCAGATTCTAATTCTAATTTGAATGATAGTCTTACAGTGCCTGGTACAATAACATCGTTCTTACCTAGATTAGGAAACCTAACAGTAAGTATTTCATTCTGATCAATAGTAGAAGGATTATTTGTAACTATAACTGTTTGCCTTATTCCTTTTACCCCGAGAGGTTCTTTCAGCCTTCTGTAAGGATCAAGAACAGAACCGAACGATTGTGCCATCTTTTTTTATTTTCAAAATAAAAAATAAGTTACAAATGGCAGAAGGTGGATTTGAAGATTTATTTGAGCCAGCGGACGACATGAGCGAAGCAATCCCTTTGGTTCCCTACCATCATTCACTGCATTATGAGGTGGCACGACATGAACTTCTGGAAGGTAAAGTTAGAGATTTCTACAAAAGTTTAGGAGAAGAACCTGATGTTTTAGATCCAAACCAGTTCAAAATGGAAGCAAATCATTTATATACAACTAGCGATAAAGGAGAAAAAGTCCAACTTACATATAAATCTAATCCTGCTAAGTTTCTATCAAAAGTTTCACTAAAACAAAAACTTACTGCTAATCGACTTAGGCAATTAGATATTGTGCCTAGCACACGGTCATCACCTTCCCATGTTGTTTCCTTACTTCAACAAGCAGAACTAGGACTACCAACTGCTACTCAAATAGAATCTGTTCCATTGCAAGATCTTAATAAACTTGCAGATGAGGCTGATCAACTTATACAAGAGATAGAGACTTCTTTTTCTGAGGAAACTTCACTGAAGACTCCACATGAACTATTACCTATGAGAGAAATAGAAGCCCTTAATCAATCACTACAAACCATCAGAGGTGAAATAGCAAATAATCTGTCAAAACTAGGTCAGCTGGATGAAGATATAAACAAAGAGAAACAAAAACTTGCTGATGCTGATGATTTGAACCTAGAACAAGAAGTAAAAAACAGAATTTCTAAGCGTTTAAAAGATTTGCAGGAGGAGAAAGCCATAAGGTTAGAAGTTCTAAGTAACAATAGAGAACAACTGAGAACACAGGTCAGCAGAATAAAAAATACAATTCAAAGAATCCTTTACGAAGACACAACTCTTGCTGAAAGAATTAGAACGCTTTTCAGAGAGCAGGGAATCACAATAGCTAGTATACTAACTGCGTTAGGATTTGCAATAAGCACATTAGTGTTAACACTCACAGGTGGCACTGTCACACCTCCACCTCCACCTCCACCTTCATCTCCATCTGATCCGGGATGGGTAAAGAAACAACTCAAACACATTGCAGAACTATTAAAGAAACTAGCAGCAAAAGCTTTGGGTGCACTTCCAGGAATCATTGGTTCAATTGTTAGCTGGCTGTTATCTTTTGCAGGTAAAGTTGTTGGTTTCATGGCTGAACATCTCTGGACTCTAATAGTTTTAATTGCAGGTGTTCTGCTAACGAGAATAAAGCAAAAGTAAGCCTACACCCACTCCACCAATTACTAGAGCAGTCTTCTGCGATTCATGATCATCACTAATACTAACAGCTTGATCATCACTAGTGACAGAATGATCTTCACCTGCAGCGTGATCTTCACTTGTCACGCTTTGTTTCTGTTCATTGTGATATGGCTGTAACATCGTTCTGATTTCTGAATTCAGTTCTTCACCCTTTCCAAGCGGCTGGGTGTCACTAGCAATAATGATTTCATTGTTATAATTTGTTATTGTTCCAATCTGCAGCTGGAGATCAGAAGGTAACATGTAAAGGCCGTTACCAACAGCAAAGTCAACTTTTGATCTTGCATAACGGAGAGAGTCTTGATACCTTTTGATGCTGGAAGGCAGATCAACTGCAGAGTTTATGACATCTTCTAAATTTGATAACAACTGTTTCTGTGCACCAAACCCTGTGCTTGTTCTCATTATGTTTGATCGTGTCTGTGCCTGCGAGCCTAGCAAGCACCACGCATATGTTCGGATAGATTCATTGATCCTTTCAACACCTGATCCAGTGAAACCTTTGCCGGTGTCTAATATAAAAGTAGTCCATGCATTGTGGTGCTGTTGTTCTATTGATCCTAACTGTACCTGCACATTTGAAGAAAAAGATGTATGACCTGGCCAGTAATCAAAATTATACCTCCTGTGGACACCCCATAAATATAGTGTTCCCATGCCATGGTTTTTGTCTTGCTTTTGCCTAAAGTCGGTCTTAAAATCTATATTGAATTCATTGCAGAGACGCTCATACACTTTCATGTTTATCCTATTGTTGAATGGGTTCCAGCTCTTTTCATGCGGCATTGGTGCCTGAAGTTCAGACAAGATTCTCCTGCACTGATAGTAAACGTGAAATGTGTACACACACTTTGTCAGTAAGTTTGAATTATTCATGTGGTCTGCATAGGACACTCCACATCCTGTGGTTGCACAGAATATTGCAAAGTTTAACTGATTCTGATAGAACTGAATTGGGTGAGAGTTCCACATCTTTGGAACACTATCATTTTTGATTGGGGGATTTAGGTAAGAATGGAATGGGTCAGGCACTTTAACGCGAATGGATTCTGTTTCTGTTACAGCAAAGTCCAACTCATGGAAAGAAATAGTCTTTGGATTGTAATATGGTCCAGTTTTGTATTTAACGTCTTTGTTGAATTTATACTGAATCATTTTTGTTGTTGAATAAAAAATGTTTATCACACTAACAAATGTGAAGACTGGTGTGCCAGTTAAACTTGCAAACCCTATCAACAATCAAAATGGAGGAATGAAAGTTGCACTGCATGAAATTATGTACAAGGTTACTTGGTATAATATCAGTAAAAAAAAGAATAACAACTGGGTTAGAATTAATGGTAAAACACATTCTGTAGAAGATGGTTACTATGACTTCTGCACTTTAGAGAAAGAATTGTTTGCTCCAGTAGGTATTACAGCGAGTTTAAATCATGCAAGTCTCATTGCTACTCTTACTATGCCCAAAACTAGAGAAGTAACCAGATCATTTGAGTTTCCAACCAAACTCCTTGATATGCTTGGAATTACAAAAATATACAAGGGAACACGTCCCATTGACATGGATGTTAACAGTGTACTGTTTGTTCACATGAGAGAGCTTAACACATCCTATAATCTGTTTAATGATCAGCGTTCTGATCTGCTTAGGATTCTTCCACCGAGTGATGCCTCTTTTTATATTTAGTCAAGTTTTGACTAAATATTTTAACATCGAGGGGGAATCGAAACGAGGGTCGTGGTGTATGTGCGTCTGTCTGTGTGTGTGTGTGTGTGTGTAGAGCGATTCAGACTAAACTACTGGACCGATCTTTATGAAATTTGACATGAGAGTTCCTGGGTATGAAATCCCCGAACGTTTTTTTCATTTTTTGGATAAATGTCTTTGATGACGTCATATCCGGCTTTTCGTGAAAGTTGAGGCGGCACTGTCACGCCCTCATTTTTCAACCAAATTGGTTGAAATTTTGGTCAAGTAATCTTCGACGAAGCCCGGACTTCGGTATTGCATTTCAGCTTGGTGGCTTAAAAATTAATTAATGACTTTGGTCATTAAAAATCTGAAAATTGTAAAAAAAAATAAAAATTTTCAAAACGATCCAAATTTACGTTTATCTTATTCTCCATCATTTGCTGATTCCAAAAACATATAAATATGTTATATTCGGATTAAAAACAAGCTCTGAAAATTAAATATATAAAAATTATTATCAAAATTAAATTGTCCAAATCAATTTAAAAACACTTTCATCTTATTACTTGTCGGTTCCTGATTCCAAAAACATATAGATATGATATGTTTGGATTAAAAACACGCTCAGAAAGTTAAAACAAAGAGAGGTACAGAAAAGCGTGCTATCCTTCTTAGCGCAACTACTACCCCGCTCTTCTTGTCAATTTCACTGCCTTTGCCATGAGCGGTGGACTGACGATGCTACGAGTATACGGTCTTGCTGAAAAATGGCAGCTACTTGACTAAATATTGTATTTTCGCCTTACGCGACTTGTTGTAAAATGCACGTGCCAACATTTAAGACACTTCAGTTCAAGGACTTGGAGGAAGGGTGTCATGAATTCCTACACATTGATCTGAAAAATCAAAGTGGACAACCAGTTGATTGTTTGTTTAACATTACATTGGAAATAGTTCCATAAAATATTGAGTATTAAAATGTCGAGTGGACCTACAATAGTTTATCCTGTTGCATGTTCAACTATAGAGTTGAAAGATTTAGCAGACGCTATCGACTTTGAGAGCAATGCTGAAGTTGGTGCAGTGTATGCATTCGAGTTTACAGACACTGGCTATTACAAGAGAAAGGAAATCGACGATGAAAAGAAACCAAGATTTCTCAAACTAGGTCAAATCCGTGATGTTAATGTACCTGATCCAATTGTCGATGACACATTCTACATGTGGAAACATCAGAATAAAAAATGGGTACTTAGTCCTGTTATGAAAAAGATTGACTGGGAAATGAAGTTTGAATTTGTGAGTCCATACACTCTTGTTGGAAAAGACGACACATTCCGTAAGTCAATCAATGCTAAACCACTAATTGTTAGCCTTGCTCCTGCGATTAACAGCAGGGGAGAAGTTGCAGTTAAACCTTTCCATAAGAACAACTATCTCATTCACAGAAAACAAAGTGTTGAAAAGGACGCTGACACCATTGTCGATTTTATACCCAAGCTTCCAATAGGGCAGAATGCAACTATGATATTTGATATAGTTGTCAGGAAAAGGGAAGAAACCACAAACACTGTTCTAATGAGAGGAATAAATCTCAACTGGAGACCATTAAATGTTGAAGAAGTCAGAGTATTTATTGCTGTTCAAAAGGATTCTAACACAATAAAAAAACAGACGTCAAACCAAAATGTTGTTGTTAACGCAGATATAAATAATTTAACAGAAATAAGAAGTATTAATCTTACTTATCTTGATTTGATTGCTTTCTACTATACAGATAAGGTGTTAAGCAATGAACAGCTTCAAAGCTTAGCAGAAACACTGGCCAGTGAGAATTAAGATAAATATTTTATATTTTGCATTAAAAGATGACTAGCAGTGTGAAGCTTTATCCTAATATTGATGAAAGTGCAGCAGAAAGTCAACAATTCAGACTGGCACACATTAGTAATATACAAAAACAACTAGAAGATGAATTAGAAAAATATTCTCGTGCTAGACGTAAGTACTCAACAACTTACAACAGCCTTTCTAATGCCAGCACTGGTTCTACTATCCTTGCATCAGCTGCAGGTGTAACGGGAACAATTCTGTTAGCTACCGGAGTAGGGACTCCAGTTTCTCTAATCCTAGGTGGTGTCGCAGCAGCAGTTGGTGGTTTATCATTTATAGCATCAGCTATAATGAAAAAAATTGTGAAAAAGCTTGAAAAACACGAATCCATTTCCACTCTTGCATCATCAAAATTGTCTAGCCTAAAACTGTCTATCAGTAAAGCACTTGAGGATTCAAAAGTTTCTGACGAAGAATTCAAACAGATACAAACAGACTTTGATGACTACAAAAGTAAGAAAGCAAGTATTCAAACAAAAACACGAGCTGAATATAACAAGCCAATCGATATAGAAGATCTGAAAAAGCAGTTTTTAAAAAAGGGGATTCAAATAGGACGGGAAGAAAAAGTAAAAATAGAATCACTTGTAAAGAGTTAACTATTCGTTTAGACAGTCACATTGCATGTATCAGATATAATTCTAACAGTGAAAGAACATATGAAGTAAAGTTTGTAAATGAGAGAGCGTATTGAGCTTAAGAATGTTGTATAAGAGAAAGGGGGAATGTACGTTCTGGGTTACTGATTCCGACAGACCCGGCATTGGTTCAAAACAACCTTACTTTACTGTATTTTTTTTGTATGGATTTATGCAGTATTTTTCTGATTTTGTCGCATGTTTCATTTTAGTAAAAGTTTAGTCCAGAAGCCTATTTTGCGTTAATATTTAGGGTCTGTCGGAATCGGTGAGCCAGAACGTACATTCCCCCTTTCTCTTCTTCTTTTGTTCAGCTGAAGTGTGTTGGTATTCGATCGGAGTTAAAAGTCGTCTTTTGTTTTCAATTTCTTCCCGAGATAGATCTGCAAATCGCTTCATTTTTACAGTTTGGCAGACGTGTGTTTTGATCTGTGGGTTAATCCGCGTGTCCCAAATATGAAGTAAGTAGTTCCTTTGAAGTTTCGGTTAACCTGAAACGCCCAAATATGAAGGTTTGTAGGCCTCTGAGACGTCACATGGCACAAACAAAGGAAATCCAATGTTCAATCGATACATTAGCATTTTAGTGGGTGGCCTTTTTCGGGGGATCACCCTATATAAGACCACCGTTTCAGCGGCAGCCACGTCACCCCCATGAAAACATTCTCAAACCGAAAAATGTGGAAGATGGTCACGTTTTGTACCTTTAGATGCATAAGATTTTGAATAAAATGACTGAATTATTTAGTGGGATAAAAATAGCGTCGCAAAAACTTTGATCTGAGTTTATACATAAATTGGATTTCTCTCTTGTGGTCATACATATACTAGATGTCGATGGTGACAAGACATTCTCCGTTATTCAATCCCTCATTCTTGCTTTAAAATGTGTGTGATTGAAACGTACAGGTTGGGAAGGATGACTCTAGGCTTATGATCTTGTCAACGATGAAATACAGCTAAAAATTGATGGTTCATTCTTCAGATTGTGCAATGGATTATCAAAGCTGAGCTTATCTTCTCTTGTCATCATACCGGGCACACTTTTCAGATCAAAGATTTCTGTTGTAGTAATCACGTCACCGCTGCCGAAGTCAGGGTACCCCCAACATCGACCTGACACAAACGTTATGCACCAATTGAAAAATCGAAAACAAATCCGAATAGGCTTAACTTCGCAACGTTTACAAACGAGGAGAAAGCCACATCATTTATCTATCCAGAACAGGTTGTTTTGTTTTGCTATCTGGCGCATCTCTTGTGTTATGTCAGTTCTACTGATGCAGATGTTGAGCACATGAGCACTAGAAAACGAAAGGTTTTTGCGTCCATCTTTGGGTACCAGGACAAAAAGCGCTATATTTCAGCAATGACTGAATGGATTGCTTCAAAACTTTCAGGATCTTAAGTCTACATACGAGACATACGTCCGGTAAAATATCGCATCGTTACAGATATTTGTTAAGATGATAAGCAATCTTCCGGAAAGTGTTTTAAAACGTGTCATAAGTTTAAAGATTTACATCCAAAAACATCACGACTTTGCATGTGTACAGACAAATAAATGTTACAGATACTGCTAAAGTTTCATATATTATAAGTACAATCCCTAGTTTACGTTTCCTAGTCCTGTAAAACACGATCACATTTTTGTGGAGGATTGCAGTGCGACAGCCATGTCCAGTCATCCGTGACCGCAGCATGTTTTGAGAGGCATTCAGCGATAACTGCTGTCAATAGCAAACAGCCTGAACGTTCCATTTTTTTCTCGTGTGTTTACATTGCTAGCAAATGTCCATCAGTCGTTATATACTCGAATGAAACTTTGGCCGTTCTTGTAACAACCATTTGTCTGTATGCATGCAAAGTCATGAATTTTTAGGATTTAAATCCACACACCTGTGACGGGTTTAAACACATTTTCCGGAAGAGCGCATAGCATCTGAGTACCAAAGTTTCGAATCAATCCATTTAGGCATTGCTGAAATAAAGCGCATTTTGTCATGGTACCCCACAAAATGGACGCAAAATCCTCTCGTTTTCTACTGCTCATGCATTCCACACATGCATCAGTAGAAATGACATAACACAAGAGATATACAAGATAGTAAAACAAAACAATCTGTTCTGAATAGATAAATGATTTTTCTTTCTTCTCGTATGTAGAAGTTGTCAAGCTGCACCTATTTTGATTTTTGAGTCACTTGAGAAAAAGTGACTCTATGTAATCGGTCAGTGTTAGTCTGTCCGGCCGGCCGGCCGGACGGCCGGCCGTCCGGCCGGCCGTCCGTAGACACCACCTTAACGTTGGACTTTTCTCGGAAACTATCAAAGCGATCGGGCTCATATTTTGTTTAGTCGTGACCTCCAATGACCTCTACACTTTAACGATGGTTTCGTTGACCTTTGACCTTTTTCAAGGTCACAGGTCAGCGTCAAAGGAAAAATTAGACATTTTATATTTTCTCGGAAACTATCAAAGCGATCGGGCTCATATTTTGTTTAGTCGTGACCTCCAATGACCTCTACACTTTAACGATGGTTTCGTTGACCTTTGACCTTTTTCAAGGTCACAGGTCAGCGTCAAAGGAAAAATTAGACATTTTATATCTTTGACAAAGTTCATCGGATGTGATTGAAACTTTGTAGGATTATTCTTTACATCAAAGTATTTACATCTGTAGCCTTTTACGAACGTTATCAGAAAAACAAGGGAGATAACTAGCCTTTTCTGTTCGGCAACACACAACTTAACGTTGGGCTTTTCTCGGAAACTATAAAAGTGACCGGGCTCAAATTTTATGTGAACGTGACTCATTGTGTTGTGAATAGCAATTTCTTCCTGTCCATCTGATGCCTCATATAATATTCAGAACTGCGAAAGTGACTCGATCGAGCGTTTGCTCTTCTTGTTTCCCAATTTTTTAATTGGTACATTACGTTAATGTCAGGTCGATTAAGGAGGTACCTTTACTTCGGTGGCGGTCACGTGATTCTTAAAACAAAAATTTTTGATCCGAATAGTTTGCGAGGTAGCCAAGTGAAGGGCCTTTAATGCATATACAGTTTGAATAACATGACACGGGAATGAATGTTTTAGTTGGAGTACGAAAATGGGTGCAATAATTGTTTTGCTCAGTTTATATAGGACAGCAGTGAGCCGTTCAACATAACATGATGCTCTATTTGCGAGTGCTTGATGGTGTACATAAATCGAGGTATCTACAGGGGGGTCCAAAACAACGTCCTATTTTCTTTTGGATCTCATTTTTGACTGCGAAGAGAGATTTAGAAAATGTGTTTACCAAACAATAGCAGAATTTTGGGAGATTATGTCTTGCAAGTTTGGTATAACCTGGTCAGTCCTTAGTAGTTGATAATATAATAAAATAATAATAATAATAATAATAAAGTGTATTTATATTGCGCCTATCCCTTACAAAAAACAAAAATATTTGGCTCTAAGCGCATTACAACATGTGTAGGGACTTGGTACAATCAAGTCTGACAAATACAATAACACAATATACAGTCGGTCTCTTAGGTAAAACTGGGAAAAGCAGCTTCGACATTTAAACACTGCTACTAGAAGATCCTCTAACAATGCATACTGCTTTACAATATGCATTTATGTATAAATATAGTTAAAGAACATCGAGTTAATAGGAATTAGAAAAGGTTCTTATAATAAAACTATCTAGCGAACGACGAAGAAGAAGAAAAATAAAACTATCAATGTCAATGTATAACAAGTCATTCAACGTAAATGGCCAAAGAACAACAATAAAGCAATGATGATAAAACAGTTATACTCAATGGCTAATAACGAGGCAGAACTAAATAGTATCGACACAAGATTAAAACAAAACATATTCCTGGAGACACATTTATACATGTATCAAATAATCAATATACAAAATACAGCCCTCGCACACTCGCACACACACGCCAAGGCACGTGTAGTCGCACTCATACACCGCTCTATCCAGGCTCATGTTCGTTGAAAAACTGCTGCAACACGAACGTTTTGGCATGTAATGTAACATAGGGCCACCCTACTTCCCTGATCTGAGCCCATTCGACTACTTTCTTTGGGGATACCTCCAGGACAGGATATATGGCAACAATCCCCAGACCCTGGCAGTTCTGAAGGACAACATCAGAACGGAAATCAGGCGCATACCAGCTGACATGATTGGACGAGTCATGGAGAATGTCAACGTTCGTGTTGCAGCAGTTCTTCAACGAAGATGAGCCTGGATAGAGCATGTGTATTATCTACTACTACGAACAGACAGACCAGTGTCTACCAAATTTGCAAGACATAATGTCCCATCATTGTGCTGTTGTTTGGTGAACACATTTTTCTAAATCTCTCTTCGCAGTCAAAAATGTCATCAAAAAGAAAATAGGGCGCTTTTTTGGACCACACTGTAGTCTGCTGTTGGATGCTGCACACAATTCAAATTCTTCAGATTACTGGATGCTGTAGAGCATTCACATTCCTCAGTTTGTTGCCCTGGATATTGCACGCAGTTTAAGTTACAAATTGTGTTGTGCTGAATGTTGTACATAATTCAAATTCTTCAGTTTGTGGTGCTAGATGTAATGCAAAACGCATATTCTTCATTTTTTGTGTGTGTTGGATGTTACACAGAATTCAAATTCTTCAGTTTGTTGTATTGGATGTTACACATAATTCAAATTCTTCAGTTTGTTGTGTTGGATGTTACACATAATTCAAATTCTTCAGTTTGTTGTATTGGATGTTACACATAATTCAAATTCTTCAGTTTGTTGTGTTGGATGTTACACATAATTCAAATTCTTCAGTTTGTTGTGTTGGATGTTACACAGAATTCAAATTCTTCAGTTTGTTGTGCTGGATGTTACACAGAATTCAAATTCTTCAGTTTGATATTGCACAGACTTTGAATCATTTAGTGTGTTGTGCTTGGTATTCTACAGAATTCAAATTCTTCAGTTTGTTGTTCTGGATGTCATGCAGAATTCACATTGTTTAGTTTGTTGTGCTTGATACTGCACAGACTTTAAATCATTTAGTGTGTTGTGCTGGTTGTTGTACATAATTCATATTCTTCAGTTTGCTGTGCTGGATACTTCACAGAATTCAAGTTTGTTATGCTGGATGTTGTGCATAATTCAAAATGTTGTACATAATTTAAATTCTTCAGTTTATTGTGTTGGATGCCGTGCAGAATATAAATTCTGCAGTGATGTTTATACAGGGTGACCCCAGAAAAAGAGTACTCAAACAAAACGTCATAAACGTCATAAATTGAACAAAAATAAAGCTATCTTCATAAAATATATTTACACACCAAGACCCTCTGCATAATTTGCACAGAAAATGCTCCAAATTTTAGCGTTCTAGCTTGTCTTTCAGGAAAGTTATGCTCACATACGGCGAGTTCAAGTTTGTTTGGGTACTCTTTTTTGGGGGGGTCACCCTGTACATCACGATGATTCACCTACAGCAGGGCTGTGCAAAAGTTGTCTGTTGTGTTTCGGGAAGAAAATAAGCAGCGTCTAAGACGGGCCAACAAGACTGTAAGTACATGTCTACCTAAATCACTTTTAATGTTTGAAGACTCTTCATTGTAATCTGATAGCAAAAGATGCAATAATAGGATCGATGAAAAAATATATTAAAAGGTGCATGCATGTAATAAAGTGTTTGCGGTAACTGTTGTAGTTTATTTAACGCCCCTTCAACCGATATGGCTATTTTGGACCGAAAGCTGTGGAGGAAGTAAGCGAGGGTGAATTCGTGTCTGGGCGAATATATGCGTTGTTGTCTCCCTTAGTCAGTACACCAAGCTGTGCGCTTGTGTGTTTCAAGGTCATTTAAAGATATATGTTTTCGTGATGCGTAACCTGTCATCGGATTCAGAACGATCACATGTATAATTTCAATATACAAGCAGTACAAATGATAGTGATACGTGCTTATGCTGCATGATCTGCCGGCACAAAGATCTTCAATCAATCAATCAATATGAGGCTTATATCGCGCGTATTCCGTGGGTACAGTTCTAAGCGCAGGGATTTTTTTATTTTAAAAAAAAATGCAATTTATATCGCGCACATATTCAAGGCGCAGGGATTTATTTATGCCGTGTGAGATGGAATCACGCATTCACATCGGCGAGCAGATCGCAGCCGGCATTTCGGCGCATATCCTACTTTTCACGGCCTATTATTCCAAGTCACACGGGTATTTTGGTGGACATTTTTATCTATGCCTATACAATTTTGCCAGGAAAGACCCTTTTGTCAATCGTGGGATCTTTAACGTGCACACCCCAATGTAGTGTACACGAAGGGACCTCGGTTTTTCGTCTCATCCGAAAGACTAGCACTTGAACCCACCACCTAGGTTAGGAAAGGGGGGGGGGGGGGGGGGGAGCCGGGGGAAATTGCTAACGCCCTGACCCAGGGTCGAACTCGCAACCTCTCGCTTCCGAGCGCAAGTGCGTTACCACTCGGCCACCCAGTCCATAAAACTTGACTAAATGTAAAAAGGTACTCACCAGAAACATGCACAATCAAACAGAAGAACATGGACTGGTTTCGACATTTCCAGTCTGCCACTAGTGAATATGTGCAACAGCAACAACAAACAAACGAAGCCAAAATGACAAAAAAGGAAAGTTTAAAAAATGTCTGAATTGACAAAAATAAGAAACGATAAGCAGGCAGACGAACAAACCAATCAGATGCTAGTAAAGTTTTTGTAATTGTTTGTAGCCGTTCTTGGCGCGCGGATATAAACATGGCTGCGATGACTGCACAGTTACAAAGGTATGTCAGTAGTCAGACTTTGTGTAGTCTTAACGTAATATATTGCGGCAAAAGACTGCCTCACAAAATCTCGTTTGCTTCCCTCCTTTATCAAATTGTTTTTACGTTCTGATAAATCACTTTGTACTACCCAAACGCGGAGAAAATATTCTAAGTGCTTTATGGTAGGGACCATCAACGGAAGACTATTCGGTTTCGCACTGATGTAATTTTGGGGGGATAAATAGGGACATAGCTTGCAGTGTGATACCAGGTTTACAATTGTTGTATTTGAATTAAAATATCGAAATGTTTCGAATTGCCTTAGTTAGTGTCTGAAGCGAAGAACTGTAATTTCTAACACCTACATTTCGTGAACATTACACACAAATAGAAATTATTTCCATAAAACATTCAAATCTACACAATTAATTCTACTAAAGACATACAGGCTTGCTTTTTTTGACGACAGCACCAAAACGACTGGAGTTAACCGAGTCAATTTCCCTGCTTATAATGCATGTGCAATTAAAGCTGACAGTTGATTTATATGGTCGTGTTTTGTACGTTGTAGGAATCCAACAGTCTTTCTGTGTTGTCAGTATATTTATGTATGTCCCAAATAAAGGCTCCACATTTGGACGCCGTTTTACGCTCTATGAGCCGCTGGCCGTTTTGTGCGTCGCGCGGGAATTGCCGAGTGGCCACACATCGACGATTTTTTTCACAACGCGGTATCACAGTGGAGCGGGTCTCCTGACAAGAAAGTTCAGTTGCATTCGACTGCCGCGCCGCGAGCAGCTGACGTCATCGCTCTGGTTTGCTCTGATTGGTCAAATTTCCGTCGTTCTATGTCTGTGTCATAGAAATTAGAACACGCGCTATTCTTCTGCAAATAACGCTTCGCGATCATGGCACGCTACGGCGCTCCCACGTGGGCCGTTTTGAGCATAAGTCAAATGTGGACAGGGTCGGACGGGAGTGTATGGACGGGCCTTAAGAAAGCCTTGTGCGTGCCGTCAAAATGGACTAAAGATAAGCATCAGACACGTTGATCCTTTGGCTCGCTGGATATTGACTTATGTCAACCGACCTGACATATTGATAAATGTCTGTGCCTTTTCAATATCTAATTTTTCAAATGTGGGTACAGGGCAATTCCAGCGTCACTGACGTGGCATTCGCACAAACAATCAGACATTATTGGGCCATAAAAGCAATATTCATGATGCTTTAATAGCCCAAATTTGTGCAGAGATTTCCCCAAACATGACAACCTTTCTACCCAAAGTGAAAAATGTTAAGGTAAAAATAGCTAAGGGTACTCAACTTGAGTTTGAAAAAAACGTCACCAACGTTGCAAAAATGCTTACCTGCATTTTACTCACTAAGCGAAATTCAAAAATGCTATGAGTTAGACAACGCCTTGATTTCCAAAAATATTACATTCAAACGTGTCGGGCGAACAAGTACACATCATAAGAAAGATAAATGGCTCATGATTCTAGCTCGAAAACGTCATTCAAACGGTTTTGTATTGAGCTGTCATTATTTTTACATTCTTGGCTGTCTTCCCGGCAATTTAACAATCATTATACACTCACGTTAAACAAATGAGTATGTACATTTGACAAGATCCTAAATGTGCAACACACTATTCCACTTTATTTTTGTTTGTGTTAGTCGAGAATACCACGTTAATTGTAAATCTGTACATAACTAAACTCCAACATTGTTGCATCAGAATTAGTGCTACGATCGAGGTATGATCCAAACAAAATGATCAAATGTGATTTTCGCGGAGACCGTTTGGCGTATCTGGCTCAAAATACAGTAGCCATTAGAACTACTCTCCTCCTGCATCGATGCAAAGTTCCCGAGCGAATTAGACGCCTTAAGATGACCTTATTTGGGGTTGGTTTTAAGCTCTGATTTGTCAGCTTGTTTAATGTCTTGAAAACAGTGACAATTCTTAACACAAAGTCTTGTTTTCATTGAGAGAATAACCAAAAATCACAAGTAGTAAAATCAGGTCTGAAGAGTGTGTGAGGCAAAGATGGGATTATTTAGACTTCAAGGAATGGAGTTACGGGCCTTATTTTGTGGAGACTGGCATTGTCATGGAGGAGAAGGGAGGTCTGGGTTTCGCAGTTTAATCGTTGACTGCTGAACTCGTGAGTAAGTTTGGGTAATAAGGTTTCTGCATAGTATGTGACAGTTCTGTTAGCATACAGAATATCGACAGCAACAGGACCTTGGTGATCGCAAAATACAGCGAATATCACTGTTTCTGCTTTGAAAACCTTGCTTACAAATTTGGTGCGTCTCGTCATTGTGGTCCAATCGCGCTTTGTTTTGTGTTTTCTGGCAATAATATAGAAGGAAACCAAAGTTTAATATCAGTGACAGAGACTATACATTCATCACAAGATTGGGTCTATTTGGTTCAAAACGGTTGAACGGATCGCGTGAAACAGGAACCTGTTGCTTCTTCCGTTTCCCTGCCAGCTTATAAGGCATCCATTTTGCAACCAACTTTTGAAACTGAAGGTCATTGTGTAGAATTCTGCGGACTGTCCTATATGAAAGTTTAAGTCTTGCACTTTATACTCGTATGTACACTTTTAATCTTAGTTTTTAAGTTTTGGCACAGCAGGTACATTCGTCTTGTTTGAAGAGCTCTCCGGAAGTTTTTTTTCGATTCAGAGTTGTGATTTTTCCCCAGTTTTGATTTCCGTTTTATTTGACTCAGGTCGAGTTAACTATTTTGTATCATAAACAAGAATAATTACAATGGTGGTGCATAATAGACCAAACTCAAAACTGAAACAATATAAACATTTAGATACATTTACTAATGTTCAAAAAAGACAATCAAATACAACATTGTATTATTTTTCCAAAAAGCACATTCTCACTGGGTTAACAGGACAATCTGTTGGCAATCAAAGAGCTGTAGTATGAGAAGAGGACACTGATTTAATTGATTGATACAAAACAACGACGTACTTGATCAATGCTTTAAGTCTATTTCTTTCTGCTTTTGGTGACTCACTATTTTTATTAAGTCTACTTCTTAATGTTCTTATCAATTATTTGTGTCTGTGTACTTGAATGAGGTTTTGTGATTATGAGCTTTTTAGGTTCTTTGGATATGTGAGCAAATCACTATTTGTGTTGTTGCGTGTGTGTGTGTGTGAGTGTGTATGTGTGTGTGTGTGTGTGTGTGTGTGTGTGTGTGTGTGTGTGTGTTTCTCGATCATGTTTGTTTTCTATCCATTATCTATCCAATATATATGGAAACAGAGCATGGGTAAGTATTTAGAAACACAACATTTTCTAATTACAAAAAAATCACCAAGAAACAGGGACATATATATTTGAAACGGTTAATGATAACCAGCGCCTCAATCTACACTATCTCAGTGGGGAAAGAAGAAAAACATTCAGTAACCAAAGAAGAAAAAAATTCTTGCTGCAAAAGTTGACTCAAACGTTAACACGATTGCGAATCAGAAGGCAAATTTAAGCTGTTTATATATTGCGGCATTGCCAGTGACCCAGATCTATAGCAGTGTCATCACATAACTCAATGAGAGACATGGTATCATGCTCTCCCTCGTGTGGTATTTCGCTAACAAGAACCCATTCCAACGCCGGTGTTACACGAGAAAATTACTCCCACGAGATTTTTACTCCGGAGTAAACATTTCGTACGAAAAAGTTACTCCCTTTACGAAAAAAGTACTCCCCCATTACACGAGAAAATTACTCCCCACGACAGGTGAGTTCCGAGTAAACATTTCGTACAAAAGTGTTACTCCCCTGACGAATAAATAACGAATAAATTACTTCACCCTAACAGAGCAATTTAACTTCCCATGCCAGGTGTACGAAATTTGTACTCCCTTGTCCCCTGTTAGTCTTGGTGGTGGAAGGGGTGGAAGGAGGGTAGCGCGACATTTGTTTGCGCGAGATCCCTTATTGGCATTATCCCCTCGCCCGCATCCCATTTTTGCGTACGAGATTTTTACTGGAAGTAAAAAAAATGGGGAGTAAAAATTTCGTTGAGGGAGTAATTTGTTCGTGCCTTGGGGAGTTCTTTTCTCGTACAAAATGTGTACTCGGAGTAAGAATTTCGTACGAAATATTTACTCCGGAGTAAATTTTTCGTGGAGTAAAAATGTCGTGTTACACCGGCAAACACAAGCCTTTGCAAGCAGTGGTTTCTGAAAAAAATACAAGTCCGCCTATTGTATAGGTGGAGTGGCTGTGCTCTATTCTTAGCAATGTAGGTCAGCAGTGCACAGGTACTCAGTAGAGAGTGAATTTTATCTGTGACTAGAACGATACAGTCACCTCACACGAGCAGGCTTCGTGTTGTTGCTTGCTTCTAAAGTTAAAAAAAAAAAAAAAAAGCGTAACAAAAATAGCTCTCGGGATGGTAATTTAACTTAGCTACAATTTAGCAAACGTGCTCTTACTTGATCATACAGAACTCTATCTGTGTGTGTGTGTGTGTGTGTGTGTGTGTGTGTGTGCGTGCGTGCGTGCGTGCGTGCGTGCGTGTGTGCGTGCGTGTGTGTGTGTGACACAGAGAACGAGAGAAAGAGGACACATCACACGTTCTACCAAAACAGACCAACAATCAAAAGACATGAAGCACAAAAAAAAGTTCCTTTTCGACTTGTTTTAGTGGAGATGGATTGTATGGGGGAGGGGGGGGCTTCGGTTGTGTATCTGCAGTATGAGATCGTCAAAGCAATGTATTTCTTGATTCAGAATGGTGCCAGACAGTACTGTGTATAAAAGACAAAACTATGAGAGACTATGTGAAGATATGATACAAATGCATGTGTTAACAACTGACTGAACATGTGTACAAGACAAGAATGCATATATATTTACAGACACTGTACAATGTGGAAATTTGACAACAGATGTAAGGAAGAAGTATTCTGTGTTTCCTTACGCATGTTAACAGTTATATTTACCACGAAGCCGACATCTTGGGTCTTGCACTTATGGTGTGATTGGACAGGTATAAAATCGCAGATATATCACATACAATGTTTGGGCTTTGTTTTGTATTCAAACTTCCTAGATTATAAACATTTTCTTCCAATGCTTTATATGCTTGGAAGGTTACTTCATAACAATGAGAAACATCATTGATGAAATGAACCATGCGCCACAGTTCATTCAGGCACAAACGTGTTATTTTAAGGTTACTTTGAACATGAGTGAAGCAATAAAAGGTACTGATTGAAGGTGCCGTTCTCTCAGTAGAGGACACTGACTAAATCCACCAGAGTTGTTACGAATCAAGTATCAATAACATTCGTTGCCAATGTATTTAATACACACACAAAAACATGATAATAGTCGTATTTTCAAATTCGCAATACCAATAACAATGTAACTATCTTTTAACCTTTTTTCAGGATCGTACTGCTATTATCGTAAAATAAGGTGTGACAATTACTTCACGGTACCACTCTGTTAACAATACTGTTAGCATGATTTGGAAACTGTTTCTCCTTGGTCTGGTAGCTGGTCGGGCGAAACAGGTATTTTCCACCCCAGAGAAGAAATTCATAATTTGGTTATTTTTCCGTGTGTACTAACTATTTCTTACTAGTGCAAGATACAAAGTGCACACTCAAACATCTTCCTTGTTCCAAGTGCTCAAGACTGCACTTTGTTGCCAGGCCTCGTCTGTTGCAGTTCATCAACCGCTCACTGCATAGAGTTTAAAACAAAGACGATAAATACAGGATTCAAACAAGAATATGTCTACGTTGTAGGCAGAGAGGAAAAGAGGGAGAGAGGGGGTGAGGGGCATAGACATTATTTTGTTTATTATATGGGAGATTTATATATCGCTTGGCGTTCTCTAAGCGCTTTACATATTAATAACTGCCGTGTGAGATGGAATTTTTTACACAATATATCACGCATTTACATCGGCCAGTAAATCTCAAGCCATTACGGCGAATATTTACTTTTCACGGCCTATTATTCCAAGTCACACGGGTATTTGGTGGACATTTTTTTTATCTATGCCTATACAATTTTGCCAGGAAAGACCCTTTTGTCAATCGTGGGATCTTTAACGTGCACACCCCAATGTAGTGTACACGAAGGGACCTCGGTTTTTCGTCTCATCCGAAAGACTAGCACTTGAACCCACCACCTGGGCTAGGAAAGGGGGAAGAAAATTGCTTACGCCCCGACCCAGGGTCGAACTCGCAACCTCTCGCTTCCGAGGCAAGTGCACTTACCACTCGGCCACCCTTTCCCCCTTTATTAGTTTTACAGTCAGGCAGACCGATAGATTTTGTGTGGTAAAAATATAACTACTTTGTGTCATTTTCAACACACTGCCTTTGTACTTCTTTTACACCCCCGGGGCTCCCCCCGTTCCTATCCACATGGGACGGGGGGTGGTGGGTGGTGTCATGCAAAAGTCAAACCTTATTTCCTGCGTCCTGGGCCGACGTGCACGAAAAAGTTACCATGAACCGGTTGGGAGCTAGCGACGTTGTTGGAACGTTTAAAATTGAAATTTGTTATGGTTTCAACGACTCAAACCCCGCGGTTTGTCACGTCTAACCCGTTTGGGTTTCACCCACTTTCACTACCGTCACTTCAGCCCAAAAATCAAATAGGTATGGCAACACCCGCAGCTCTTACATAATATCACGCCAAAAGAGGTATATTTGATACTGATACCAGGGTTTGTAAGGGAAGTAAAGATATCCTTTATTTGGCCGCTGTTGTTGTAGCCGCCAGGCGTCTGTGGCATGCACATTTCTCAAAGTGTACATTTCACTGGATCGTAGTGCCTGACTAGTCTGACGCCGCCTGGGCCCGTTATTGATCGACATTTCACTGAGCCAAGTGTGGGGAAGGAAATATAGGCTACCAGTTCCTTGTATGTTGCGCAACAACTTGAAACCCTGTTACAGCTGCTTAGTGAATCTGGTTTCTGTGCAAACTCGCTGTTTAGTGCAGATTGTCTGTAAACAAAGTGAAATGAACTGGTTTCGGTCTCTTAAACACCAAGAGTACAGTACAAATCACCAACAGTTTGAAGGTAATGCGATGAGGAGTTTTTGAAATGTACCGTTTGTTGTCTCATAACCCACTAAAACAGCTTCAATGCTTCTGAGCGGAATAACACCTACAGTGACCTTTCAGCAAGCCATAACGTCCTTATTATACAAGATAGGTGAATAAAACTGATTGTTTGAGGTCCAAATGTGATTGTTCATTCCAACTTGATGACATACACAACGTGCTTTATTTCAGGGGTTCTGTTGTTTTTTTGACGATGTAAACACGGGAACCTTGTTTTTTTGAATTTGATTTTTAGACGTGTTTAAAACGTAGGTTCCACTGTACAGACACTGCCTAATGTAAAACAATCAGTGTGTTCAATATTGTAGGGGAAGGGGTCGCCTTTCCAGCCATATAACTGGTTTTACAATTAACGATGATGTCATCACAAAGATCTGAAATTAAACGGATCTGCCCAGTTAGTTGTTATGAAGAGTAGTATAGTTTGAGATAATAGAGTTTTCTGTCTATGTCTGTGGGTATGAATATGGCGAGGGAGAGGAAGTGTATGCTCTCTCAGTTATACCTTTCACGTTACATCGTTGAGGCCTGTCTCTGTTCTTCTTTCTCCTCACTTCCTCCGCCGGCACGTAGAGATTCTGTGCCCCACTTGTTCCTGGAAATAGGCACTAGGTAACGCAGAGATACATGTAGATAATGTTGTCGATAAAAGTTAAAACTATGGGTTGGATGATCAACCACAGAGCTAAATAATCAACTAGTTAATGCTGAGCAACAAGGAAGTTAAAATCCAATTAAAGGGGAAATGACTCAGCCAGATATTCCAACACATGTGGGGTCCTTCGGGTTACGTATACTGTTCTCGATCCATTTGCCAGCGTTCGCGCGTGCTTGCTTGAATATTTGTTTCTTTATTTCTTTGCTTGTTGGCCAGAAGCAAGATTCTTTTCCGATTAATGATAGTTTCTATAAATTATAACATGCTCGATTTTAAAGACAAGCTGATAAATACAGTACAACTACATAGTTACAATGAAGACTTATGTACATCTTACATTAATTTATTCACTATAGATAATTGTCATAGCACGGAATCAAGTCGTTTCTGGTAGGACACCATAATGTGTTGAAATAAATCATTCGGCACGAGACACGGCACCAACACTAGGCTACAGTCGAAAAGAGGATGCATACCTGAGGTTCCGCAGAAAGGAAGATCATCGATTTCAGCATAGTCTCCGTCGTCTGAAACATGGACCAAAAGCTCTTAAAGGATAATGAATGCTGTGAAATCAGTGTGATGCGTACACGTTTAACAATATATTGTTTGTTTGTTTGTTTGCTTAACGCCCAGCCGACCACGAAGGGTCATATCAGGGCGGTGCTGTTTTGACATATAACGTGCGCCACACACAAGTCGCAGCATAGGCTTCATGTCTCACCCAGTCACATTATTCTGACCCCGGACCAACCAGTCCTAGCACTAACCCCATAATGCCAGACGCCAGGCGGAGCAGCCACTAGATTGCCAATTTTAAAGTCTTAGGTATGACCCGGCCGGGGTTCGAACCCACGACCTCCCGATCATGGGGCGGACGCCTTACCACTAGGCCAACCGTGCCGGTTTTAACAATATATGACATAATATTAAAATATAGCTGGCAAAAAGAATAGGAACGAATATAGACAAAAGATACTAGCATTTATTTTGTTTGTTTCGGACGCTTTGTTGAAGAATGTGTCTGAATCGGGTTTTCCATGCAGGAAGGTTACACATTAATATGCAAACACGGTATCAGGAAGTTATATAAAGACAATCGACAATATGAGTGAACGAGTGTAACATGAAACAATGCCGACAACTGTCTAAAAGATACCTTATGCCTTGAACTTTCATGACAATAGCTGAATTGTTCTATTTCATGGAGATCGAGCCTGGTAGTTATCAACTCATGCCTTGTTTTCAAACAATTAAACACCACTTGAGCAGCGGAAATGTGACCTAAACAAAGCAAGAAATCTAAGAAGGGTTTGTTTGTTATGTCTGATAGGGTAGCCATGAAGGAAATAAGCTGCTTTGAGGCATACGAAACAGGCAGACACCAATGATGTCATGTGCAGAAATCAAGATAAAAAAAATGTCTTCCTCCCATTTCTATCTGTCTGTTTTTTTCACTATAAAAGCTGGATTATATTTAATAATCTTAAGTTTGATATATTAACTTTTCTCCTCTTTGTTTCGTGCTTCCCGAGACGACTGAACATTTTCCTTCACAGTCAAAGAAGTAAAACCATAAACAACTGCAAAATCATAATGAAGCAACCTGTCATTGTAACTTATCATTATGTCGACACAAACGTTCCCCTTTTGTGCGTTTCAATACCTCATCAAGGACTGTACTTTATGTAATTGTAACTTATTATTGTATTTAAGACTTCTTAGTAGTTGTTCAAATAAATCTGCGTTGAACACATTCGACTGGCGCCGTGGCCTAGTGGATGAGACATCGCGGCCTCCCAATCGGAAGGTCGTGAGTTCAAATCCCGGCCGCGGCCGCCTGGTGGGTTTAAGATGGATATTTGTCCGATCTCCTCAGTCAAATTATGTGCAGACCTGCTAGTGCCTTATCCCCCTTCGTGTGTACACTCAAGCACAAGACCAAGTGCGCTTGGAAACAATCCTGTAATCCATGGCATAGTTCGGTGGGTTATAGAAACTGACACGAAAATACCCAGCATGCTTCCCCCAAAAGCGGCGTATGGCTGCCTAAACGGCGGGTAAAAGCGGTCATACACGTAAGAAATCCACTCGTGCGAAAACATGAGTGAACGTGGAAGTTTCATCCCATGAACGAAGAAGAAAAGAGATAACACATTCGTTCATCAATCAAGAAAAAACGGAACCCAGCACTTCACCAGCACACGACTGGTAGGACTTGTACTCATTTAGATTAAGCTGGTGCTCAGTCCTACTTATTTCTTGCAGTAGGTTCTTGCTGTTGACATGTACATGCAGGGCAACCCTTGTTTAACACGCACCTTGCTAATCAAAACACAACAAAAACAGATATTACCGCTGCATACTTAAAGAAAAATGTTGATTGAAATATAACTCCTCGGGCTACCCGGACATTTGTCATTACTTCATTTATTGTTTTTGTGTTAATATTTAGTTATGGCATTTCTTACCTTCTTGAATCTCGATCATGCCACTCGCGTTTGCAGGACCCATCGCTCCATTCTGATGCGTCCTTTGGATGCCTTGATAAATGTCGTTTGTGATCATCATGCTAACATTGGAACCCCGATACAAAGAGACCCCTGGCCTTGGCACTGTCAGAATGGGAATTGCAGTTATATATATATGGCGAGAGTCATTTCACTAACGCAAATACTTATGAAATCTCTGCCCATTTCAATGATACACAATTAAGTGTACATTTACTCTATAACATTTGAATCTTGAAGATAATTGCGCGCGCACTCTCTCTCTCTCTCTCTCTCTCTCTCTCTCTTTCTCTCTCTCTCTCTCTCTCTCTCTCTCTCTCTCTCTCTCTCTCTCTCTCTCTCGCTCTCTCTTCCCCCCTTTCTCTAACTCTCAGTACTTCTTTCTCTTCCCCTCTCTTTCTGTCTGTCTGTCTGTGTGTCTGTCTCTCTCTCTCTCTCTCTCTCTCTCTCTCTCTCTATATCACACACACACACACACACACACACACACACACACACACACATACATACACACACACACACACACACACACACACACACACACACACACACACACACACACACACACACGTGGGTCGACCCCAAAGTGCCATCATAAAGCGTGACACGTATTTATTTCGTTATCTCTTTAACTTAGATAACATTAAGTTTAAGAGGCGAGACCGAAATGTTAAGTACCTTCTTCTCCGTTTACTCTTCTTCTCTGGCAGCGGTTCCGTCCCAACACTCTGCAAGATATTTCACCAAGAATAAAATGTTAAAAGCGGGATATAAGAGCTGTGGTTGCGATACCAATATTTCAACCGATAGTAAATGCAAGCAAACGACAACGTTCGAAAATATTTCGTGGGGCCTTAACGTAGGCAATGGAAGTGTTGCAACCCTGAATGCTGCGGTAGATACATTTTAGCACTGACCGGTTAAACCAAGCTATCGTGGCATCCCAGTGAACAATGACGTCCGATGTGTATCATTATGTTTCTGAAAGACGGAGGCATCATGTCGAACATATGCTTTCATTTATGCATCGCCTGCTCGATACTATGCTTTTTTTTCTCCCCGAAATTGCAAATATATCAGAGATTTCCGATGTACTGCCGCCACATTATTATATTGGCTTGTCTCAGCTTCAGATGGCGAAAACTAACCCACAGCTTTTTCATACCCCAACACACTTTTTTCTAAAGGAATCTTCTATTCTTACACTTACACACACACACACACACACACACACACACACACACACACACACACACACACACGCACACACACACAAAAGCACTTGCACTTCCCTTACTGCCATAAGTGAGCGATAAGGGACATCTTAAAATCATAGCAAAGGTTTATTGTTATCTAAAGGCAAAGGCAGAGATAAAACCAGTGAAAAGTGGACTTACCTGCCCGCAAATGCTGTAAAAGAAGAAGTAGAAGTGTTTGACCTACCGATACAATCCATACAAGAAGAGTTCAAACACACACACACACACGCACACACACACACACACATACACACACACACACACACACACACACACACACGTACACACACACACACACACACACACATACACACACACATAAACACATGCACGACACACACAAACACACACACAAACACACACACAAACATTCACACACACACATACACACACACACACACACACACACATATATTACGTACACTCATAAATACATGCACGCGCGCATACACGCTCTCACCATTTTTGTTAAAGCATTATTTTGTATGCTTTCCATTTACAATGTGTACAAGAAAGGAAGTAAAACCCAAATCACTGGTTACACAATTAGACAATCCAATCCAATCTCTCTCTCTCTCTCTCTCTCTCTCTCTCTCTCTCTCTCTCTCTCTCTCTCTCTCTCTCTCTCTCTCTCTCTCTCTCTCTTTCTCTCTCTCTTTCTCTCTCTCTCTTTCTCTCTCTCTCTCTCTCTCTCTCTCTCTCTCTCTCTCTCTCTCTCTCTCTCTCTCTCTCTCTCTCTCTCTCTCTCTCTCTCAGAGAATGGAGGTAGTAAATGCATACAAGTATTTAGGTATCTATTTTTCTACCAAATTAAGCTTTAATTTTGCTTGTCAAGATCTAGTTGCCAGAGCAAAACGTGCAGTACTGTGTATTATGAGTAATTTGTATAAATTCGATAGATTGTCTTTGGATGTTTTTATCAAGCTTTTTGACTCACAAGTTCAACCTATTGTTCAGTATGGTGCTGAGGTATGGGGTCTGATGCAGGCAGCAACAGTAGAAAAGGTGCATTTGTTTGCTTTAAAACGTTTTTTAGGTGTTGACAGGCGTACTCCTAATGATCTTGTATATGGTGAATTTGGACGTTATCCCATTTACTTAAATTCATATGTACGTTGCATAAGATACTGGCTGAAACTGACAAGAATGGATGACAGTAGATTACCTCGTAAAGCATATAAGATGTTGTTTTCTCTAGATAGCAGAGGTAAATCTACTTGGGCATCACAGGTACGGTTGTGCCTGTGTCGATATGGTTTTCAGTATGTATGGATTAACCAAGGTGTAGCCTGTATTAATTCGTTTTTGGCATGTTTTAAGCAATAATCATATTCAGACTAGCGACCGGTTTGCATTGTACCGTACCTTTAAGACAACAAATCTTGTAGAAACATACTTGTCAATTCCAGTAAACAGACACATTTTAAATGTTTTGGTTAAATTTAGATTGGGTATTTCCAGACTTGCTTTACATACAGAAAGGTATAAAGCTGTAAGTGAAAATAATTTGGTCTGTCGTTTGTGTCAATCTAGTACTGAAGATGATTATTGCATTTTGTTTTATGCTGCCCTGCACTGGAAAATCTAAGACGTCAATTTATTCCAGCAAAATTTTGTAGATGTCTTTCGAACTTCAAACTTGCACTGTTGTTGTCTGTGAAAAATGAAACTATACTTTGCAATGTAGCTAAGTTCTTGTATTTTTCATTTAAATGTTTAGAAAATGCTGTTTAAGCATTAGTATTTTGTGATTATACATTGTCTTTTCTTCTGTTCACTTGAAACGACGCGTGTGTGGATTGCTGCTGCACACACGCTTTACTTTTGTGTAACCAGCCCCCTTCCGAAAGGGGCTAAGGCCTTAAAGGAATAAAATCTTGTTCTTGTTCTTGTTCTCTTGGACAACAAAACACACAAAACTCACAAACAACACAAATTGACTGTTTTCTGGTTGTTTGAGTGCAATGCCGAGATGTATATAACATTTGTGCACGGAATAGTTTGTGAATGTTTTGTTGTTGTTGTTTTTTGTATTTTTTAGTGTTGGTTTATTGTTAGCTGGTTAAGCTTGATTTGCGTTGCGGAATCAAAGGAAAGCAGAGTATAGTACACATGGAGGATTACCTTTGAAACGTTTGCTGCGACGACACAGGATTGCTAGAATTATGACAACAATGACGAAAGCGATCAGTGACACCGACACTACAACCACTGGATTTGCTTCTGAGTCTGGAAAAAACAAACACCTGTTGAGTGTTTCCCCTCAACTTCATCACGTCAATTGCCAGTTGTGTGAAGAAAAATATCAAAACTGTCCATGCTTGCATGTAATACATTGCCTGCACTGTGGCGGCTGCTTCATCATCAATTTGTGCACATTTAGCCGACAAGAAAGTCTTATTGAATTTTCTTACGCAAGAAAAATGTACACTGACCTTTGTTTCCCTGATATATTGTTGTGTTCTTGTGATGTTTTCATAATATTTCTTCTACTTCAGTCAAAATGGGTTTAGAATGTCACAGATTATGTGTTTGGTCAGATTTCCGATGTTCAATGCTTGATGAACATCGGAATTCCATCCATTGAACAGCTAATGGCCAGTTGCATTCATGCACGTTGAAATTAAGTCTCTGTTTTCCCTGAGGGTAAAAACAGAGCACCGGCAAAACACCATGAGGACACTGCATGCAAAGAGTTGGCATCAATTGCATGACGTAAATTGATGTAGGATTTCTTTTGGGCAACGTGAGTCAATATTAAACACTGCTTTTGGGAGGGAAATAACTACTTTGCTTTCCATTCATCAAATAAAATGAAGCTAAAGAACGCGAGTGCCAGATTCTATTACGTAAACACTGATAGGCTTCCATTTGAAACTTCTAAGATGATGATCGTGGGTTGACGCCCGACCCCGCCTGACCTTTTCTAGCAAAACTCGGACAACACTGGAGGGGCCAATCACTAGCAAGGGGTGTGTTGGAAACACGTGGACCGGAGCACTTGTATCCGAAAGACCCCTCGCTAGTGATTGGCCCGTCTTTTCGAGGTTTTGCAAGAAAAGGTCACTCTCACACAACCCATACAAACCCGACGGAAATATTTTCGGAATTCGTTTATTGAACCAACATACAAGGGAATGAGGAAGCTGACAGGCTGGCGAAAGAAGGAGGGAAGCTACCACAAGAGAACCAGCAAGTTACATTTGGTGAGGCAAAAACCATTGTAAAAGAGAAGCAACGGAAAAGGTGGCTGCAGCAACACCCTCACTACAACCCTAGAGACAGTTACTATCAACTCTCCAGAAAAGACCAGGTCATCATTGTGCGCCTGAGAACCGGCCACTGCAGACTCAGGGACCACATGTTCTCAAAATTCCACATTGGGGACACGCCTGTATGCCACTGTGGCATCGCAGACATGACAGTGGAACACCTCCTCCAACACTGTCCAATCCACCAAAAGCTACGAGCAGAAATATGGTCTGCTGACACACCAGTTCAGGAGAAGATCTTCGGCAACCTGCGGAGTCTTCGCTGTACTGCAGACTTCATCAGAAGTTCCGGAGTCCCTGTCTGAGCGATCGAGAAGAAGAAGAAGAAGAAGTTTATTGAACACCCCCGTTGAATTTCAAATGGAAGCCTATTGCTATGTAATTCATTGAGCGTACTCAAGTAAGTATTTAACAAAGTAACACAACGAATGAATAAGCAAGCAGTATTTTCATTCAGCTGCAGTTCTAAGAATTAAAAAGTCGCGTTAGGCGATAATACAAAATTTAATCAAGCTGTCGAACTCACAGAATGAAACTGAACGCACTGCATTTCTTTTAGCAAGACCGTATACTCGTAGCATCGTCAGTCCACCACTCGTGGCAAAAACAGTGAAACTGACAATCCAGAATAGCGCGGTAGTGGTTGCGCTGAGCACGATAGTACGCTTTTCTGTATCTATTCGATTTAACTTTCTGAGCTTGTTTTTAATCCAAACATATCATATCTATATGTTTTTGGAATCAAGAACCGACAAGGAATAAGATGAAATTGTTTTAAAATCGATTTTGGACATTTAATTTTAATCATAATTTTCATATTATTTTTTAATTTTCAGAGCTTGCTTTTAATTTGAGTATAACATATTTTATATGATTTTAGAATCAGCAAATGATGAAGAATAAGATGCTTTTGGATCGTTTTATAAAAAAAATTGTTTTAATTACAATTTTTAGATTTTTAATGACCAAAGTCATCAATTAATTTTTAAGCCTCTAAGCTGAAATGCAATACCAAAGTCCGGCCTTTGTCGAAGATTGCTTCGCCAAAATTTCAATCAATTTGATTGAAAAATGAGGGTGTGACAGTGCCGCCTCAACTTTCACAAAAAAGTCGGATATGACGGCATCAAAGACATTATTTTATAAAAAAAAAAAAAAAAAAAAGGCCGGGGATATTATACTCAGGAACTCTCATGTAATATTACATAAAGATTGGTCCAGGAGTTAACTCTGAATCGCTCTACACACACACACACACACACACACACACACACACACACACACACACACACACACACACACACACACACACACACACACACACACAAACCACGACCCTCGTCTCGATTCCCCCCCCCCCCCCCCCCTATGTTAAAACATTTAGTCAAAACCTGACTAAATGTTAAAAAGGGATCGAACCAAGCGAAGAACATTTTTATTCATTAAGAAACATTTACGACTTAGTCGAGTGAGGGTTCGGTGAGACAGAGTAAAACTAAAATCAGTTGGGTACTGCAAGACAACACACTGCCAAACAGAAGGCTAACTAAGGCATTATCATGGTGGTGCCTCTCTCTCTCTCTCTCTATCTCTCTATCTCTCTCTCTCTCTCTCTCTCTCTCTCTCTCTCTCTCTCTCTCTCTCTCTCGGCACCCTCTCTCTCTCTCTTACCGTTGTTTTCGAAATCCAAAGTGGAAATGGTGCTGATTGTTGCTAAGGTTGGAGCGTCCTTTGAATATTGAATATGGTTCTCGGTTGATATCTTTGGTTCACCTAACACAAACATGTACACATCTAATACCGTTTGATAAATTAGAAAGTACAACTTCTTCAGAAAATGTGCTGACGCATTTGTACGTCTTAATAACATATTTCGTGTCATGGTAACTTCTTATTTTAATATAAAATGTAATAAACAGTAATGTTTCCCTAATTCCCCCCCCTCTCTCTCTCTCTCTCTCTCTCTCTCTCTCTCTCTCTCTCTCTCTCTCTCTCTCTCTCTCTCTCTCTCTCTCTCTCTCTCTCTCTCTCTCTCTCTCTCTCTCTCTCTCTCTCTTCGTGAGTGTTGTGGAAAGGATTAGCTGTAAGAAAAGGACCATGTGGACATGACTTTAATCTGTAATTATTTATGTAATAATGTTCTCTCTCTCTCTCTCTCTCTCTCTCTCTCTCTCTCTCTCTCACACACTCTCTCTCTCTCTCTCTCTTTATCTCTCTCTCACTCACTCTCTAGTTATCTATCTCTTTCTCCCTCTTTCTCTTAACTCACCTGTGATTACTATCTGGATTGTTCTGTCTTGAAACCAGTTTTGGACGGTTTTATTCTTTGACCATGCTGACCACGTGTAGTTTCCAGCAACTGAGCCGTGAACCGTCGGTACAAATATGTGCACTTGTGAACTGTTTTTTGGACACTGACACATGTCTTTTTTAACTGAGTGACAAGTTTGTTCCGCATATAAAAAGAAGCACCATTCATCTGTCTCGTTGTTGATGATAAATGTCTGTTGAAGCGAGGATGAGTTGCAGTTCCGCTCGAACTTGAATGGGACTTTAATCTCTGTGTTCGAGTGTGCTTTGATTGTGTTGCCCGAATTGTTTGGAAATGTTAATACAAACGGTACACCTGTAGATTAAAAACAGATTGATTGGCACAAACATTCGGCATTTTTAAATCTCTCTCTCTCTCTCTCTCTCTCTCTCTCTCTCTCTCTCTCTCTCTCTCTGTCTGTCTGTCTGTCTGTCTCTCTCTCGAGTCTCTCTCTGTCTCTCTCTCTGTCTCTCTGTCTGTCTGTCTCTCTCTCTGTCTGTCTCTCTCTCTGTCTTTCTGTCTGTCTCTCTCTGTCCGTCTGTCTCTCTCTGTCTCTCTCTGTCTGTCTGTCTGTCTGTCTCTCTCTCTCTCTGTCTGTCTTTGTCTGTGTCTGTCTGTCTGTCTCTCTTTCTCTCTCTCTCTCTCTCTCTCTCTCTCTCTCTCTCTCTCTCTCTCTCTCTCTCTCTCTCTCTCTCTCTCTCTCTCTCTCTCTCTCTCTCTCACCTGACGCGTAGCGGGTCATAAACAAAATTAGTGTAAAAAAATAGTTATTGCAACGTTTGAAAAGTAAATAAATTCATTCATGTGTCATTTCATTTCACTTTTTTATATCATTAAAGTCACTCAACTTGGCTATTTGGCACAGTTTTCGAAGCAAATTTTGTTTAGGGGTCACGTGACTCCCGCTCAAATAAGGGTACCCCCTGACAAAAACGTAAGCTACAAATTGAACAAACCGACAATAAATCAGAATATACACAACTAAGCAACTGTGAAATATAGTTCAGTCTCACTGCTTTTTTTCTTTATTAAATCGATTGGAAATGTCAAATAATATCAGACCCGGTCCAGACTACAGGATTGCATTTCAGCTTGCAAGCTTAAAAATTAATCATTGTCCATTAAAGTTCTATTTAAAATGACAATTTTAACAATAGATTTACAAATGATTTCATTGCATTGTTCATAATTTACTGAATCCAAAAATAAATAGGCATGCTAGTCCCATGTTTGCACGCTTCACAGAGACCAGCACAAAACGTCTCGGTCTCCGGGTTTCTGCCAAGCCTTACTAGTTTCGATGATGACGGATCCTGGGTTTCCAGGGTTCATTTTTTGTTTTAAGTGTTTTAGGCCGATACATTGACCTAATAATCAATATTGCATCACGCGACTTTTGTTCACTTATTTTTTTCTACTCTCTAGTCGTCTTGGTGGTGTGTTCTTTTGGGGCGTTTCAGTTTGAACATTACGCTTTCTGTCCAATGTCGTTTTGTCTCTGAATGTCCTTTAGAACAATGATGAACAGCACAGGCCTGGTTGCACGTAGTACAGACTGGTTTGCATAATGTTGGTAGTGTCCCGCTTTTGCAAGTATATCTAGGGTACTGTTTCGCGTCTAAGTTTGTTGCTAACCTTTTTGCATAAAGCCAATCAAGGGTCTTAGCAAGAATCGTTGCTAAAAGTATACAGCAAACGTTACCTCTGATTCTGTTCCATTATACTAACCCTTCTTGTAGCGTTTACTTACATGTTTCCGGACTGATTATAGTTGAAAACACACTTATTAACACGGTTAGTGCAAACAACACAATCCTAAGATGAGACGACATCACTCAGTTCTGTAGAGTATCGACAATTACATAAACAGCATTTACACATCTGTACTGATATATCGTGATACAGGGAACAATTTAAAACAAACTTATCAGGAGACAGCGAGTCATGTCGAGGTTGGTGGGTCTTTCCGTCCGTGTGAAACTAAAAACGCAAAAACGATCGCGCGGGTGAACGCTGCAGGAAATCTCTCTCTCTCTCTCTCTCTCTCTCTCTCTCTCTCTCTCTCTCTCTCTCTCTCTCTCTCTCTCTCTCTCTCTCTCTCTCTCTCTCTCTCTCTCTCTCTCTCTCTCTCTCTCTCACTCTCTCTCTCTCTCTCTCTCTCTCTCTCTCTCTTAATTTTTTATTTTTTAAATGTGTCTATGCGTCCCAAGGACAGATTGTAAGAAAAGGCGTAGCCTTAAATCTTAATCCTTGTTAAATAAAGTTCAAATCAATTCAATTCTTTCTCTCTCTCTCCCCCTCTCTCTCTCTCTCTCTCTCTCTCTCTCTCTCTCTCTCTCCCTCTCTCTCTCTCTCTCTCTCTCTCTCTTTCTCTCTCTCTCTCTCTCTCTTTCTCTCTCTCTCTGTCTCTCTCTCTCTCTCTCTCTGATACGAGGCATGATCCAAACAAAATGATCAAATGTGATTTTCGCAGAGACTGTTAAGCGTATCTGGCCCAAAATACAGCACTTATTATAACTACTCTCCTCCTACATTGATGCAAAGTCACAAGTGCCTAAACCAATCAGAAGAGGCCTTAAGGTGGCCTTATTTGGGGTTGCCCTTGAGCTCTGATTTGACGGCGTTTTTGAGGCCCTTGGTGCAGTGAAACCTGTTGGCAAAAAGTCTGATTTTCAAAGAGGGTATAAGGCCAAAAAAAAAAGGTGTGGTTAAGGTAACATAGCCAAAATAAATAGGGTAGGAAGGTAGGCAATCACTTTTTTGTATACTTTTTTTCTTAATAGCAGAGCAACCAAGCGTGTAGCACTCGCAACCGAATAAGATGCCGCCATTTTTGTCATGGCAAGCGTCTGTGGGGCCTTTTTATATTTAGTCAAGTTTTGACTAAATATTTTAACATCGAGGGGGAATCAAAACGAGGGTCGTGGTGTATGTGCGTGTGTCTGTGTGTCTGTGTGTGTGTGTGTGTGTGTAGAGCGATTCAGACTAAACTACTGGACCGATCTTTATGAAATTTGACATGAGAGTTCCTGGGTATGAAATCCCCGAACGTTTTTTTCATTTTTTTGATAAATGTCTTTGATGACGTCATATCCGGCTTTTCGTGAAAGTTGAGGCGGCACTGTCACGCCCTCATTTTTCAACCAAATTGGTTGAAATTTTGGTCAAGTAATCTTCGACGAAGCCCGGGGTTCGGTATTGCATTTCAGCTTGGTGGCTTAAAAATTAATTAATGACTTTGGTCATTAAAAATCGGAAAATTGTAAAAAAAAATAAAAATTTATAAAACGCTCCAAATTTACGTTTATCTTATTTTCCATCATTTGCTGATTCCAAAAACATATAAATATGTTATATTCGGATTAAAAACAAGCTCTGAAAATTAAATATATAAAAATTATTATCAAAATTAAATTGTCCAAATCAATTTAAAAACACTTTCATCTTATTCCTTGTCGGTTCCTGATTCCAAAAACATATAGATATGATATGTTTGGATTAAAAACACGCTCAGAAAGTTAAAACAAAGAGAGGTACAGAAAAGCGTGCTATCCTTCTTAGCGCAACTACTACCCCGCTCTTCTTGTCAATTTCACTGCCTTTGCCATGAGCGGTGGCCTGACGATGCTACGAGTAAAATGGCATTGCGTTCAGTTTCATTCTGTGAGTTCGACAGCTACTTGACTAAATATTGTATTTTCGCCTTACGCGACTTGTTAGTAATTTCCCTTGCATCGTCTGTATGACCACCTTAGCGCTTTCGCTTTCATTGCGTTTTCTGCACTTGTTTTCTTGTTTTCATTTTTTGTTGTTGTGACAAATGTAATAAAAGAGTCATAGGGTCGGCCCCTAAAAATAGGGTAGGTCGGGTTACCGTAACCACACCTATTTTTTTTTTTAGGCCTAACCAGAAATCATAAGGGGTGTAATAAGGTCTGAAGAATGTGTGAGACAAAAATGGGATCATTTGGTCATTTAGGAATGAGTTACAACCCTTATTTTGTGTAGGCTGACATTTTCATGAAGGAGAAGGGCAGTCTGGGTTTTGCAGTTTGGTCGCTGACTGTAAAACTCGTGAGTAAGTATGGGTAAAAAGGTTTCTGCATAGTATGTGACAATGACAGTGCTGTTAGAAGACAGAATATCGACAGCAACGAGGCCTTCGTGGTCGGAAAATACAGCGAATAGCCCTTGTTTTTGCTTTGCAAATATCGCTTACAAATGTGATGCATCTCGTCATTTTGGTCTAGATACGCTTTGTTTCTGCGTTCTCTGGCACTAAAGTAGAAGGAAACCAAAGTCTCATAATCAGTGACTACAGTAACAACAAAATTGGGTCTACTGGGTTCACAACGGTTGAACAGATCGCGTGCAAGAGGACCCTGATGCTCCTTCCGTTCCCCTGTCAGCTATGTGGGATCCCACATGGTTACGTTGTGGGAAATCACACATGGGATCCATGTGGGATTTGATTACGACTTCCAGTGGGAGCCGAGTGGGAAGTAAATGGGACACCAGAGGGACACGAGTGAAAAACGAGTGCGATTCAAGTGGGAAACGAGTGGGATCAGGGTGGGAAGCAAGTGGGATTCAGGTGGGAAACAAGTGGGATCAGGGTGGAACACGAGTGGGAAACGAGTGGGATGGGAAACGAGTGGGATCAGGGTGGGAAGCGAGTGGGATCAGGGTGGGAAACGAGTGGGATCAGGGTGGGAAGCGAGTGGGATCAGGGTGGGAAACGAGTGGGATCAGGGTGGGAAACGAGTGGGATCAGGGTGGGAAACGAGTGGGATCAGGGTGGGAAACGAGTGGGATCAGGGTGGGAAGCGAGTGGGATCAGGGGTCAGGGTGGGAAGCGAGTGGGATCAGGGATCAGGGTGGGAAGCGAGTGGGATCAGGGTGGGAAGCGAGTGGGATCAGGGTGGGAAGCGAGTGGGATCAGGGTGGGAAGCGAGTGGGATCAGGGTGGGAAACGAGTGGGATCAGGGTGGGAAGCGAGTGGGATCAGGGATCAGGGTGGGAAGCGAGTGGGATCAGGGTGGGAAGCGAGTGGGATCAGGGATCAGGTTGGGAAGCGAGTGGGATCAGGGTGGGAAGCGAGTGGGATCAGGGTGGGAAACGAGTGGGATCAGGTGGGAAACGAGTGGGATCAGGGTGGGAAGCGAGTGGGATTCAGGTGGGAAACGAGTGGGATCAGGGTGGGAAACAAGTGGGATTAGGGTGGGAAACGAGTGGGATCAGGGATCTGGGTGGGAAGCGAGTGGGATTCAGGTGGGAAACGAGTGGGATTCAGGTGGGAAACGAGTGGGATCAGGGTGGGAAACGACTGGGATTCAGGTGGGAAACAAGTGGGATTGAGGTGGAAAGTTAGTGGGGTTCAAATCTGAAACGAGTGAGATTACAGCGGTTGAGTGTTAAAATTATTGTATAACACAAAATCCTGGAACAAACTTTGGGGCTCAGTGCCAAATGAGGAAGCATAAGGATGAGTGATTTTAAAATTACCTCTACACCCAGTAGTCTTCCACATTTGGGCTTATTGCCTCTTATATATATTGTATTTTATTTTTCTTCATTTTATGCATAGTCATATTTGAGAAATTCAAAAACCAAGTACATGTAGTGAAAATAAAACAAAAATAGTCACAAAAATCATCCACACAGACACAGTCATGAACATATCTAGAGGAGAAAAACAAACAAACAAATCACATGCACACAGCCGAGTTCAGCTGTGCTATTTATAAGTTTATCGCACAATTCGTTTTAAGCAGCCATCTTTGAAATGGGGTTAATTTGTTTGTGTTTGTGGGTTTTTTTTGGCTCTGAGATGCTTTCAGCTGTTGTTGTTTTTTTATGAGAAAATTAATGTAAATTACCACGTGATAACCAAACATGCAATGTGTAATCCTAGCTGGAATATTAGTTTTGTTACCAATATTAATATTATGCACAGAACATGATGTTAGCTGCCTTTGTGTTCTGGTATTGGATTTTCCATGCACGGGATGTACCCTTTCATGCACTCACTCACATTTTCACACACTATCGCACACACGCATGCGGGAAGATAACACGCACTCAAAACAAGAAACACGACACAAAACAAATGAGCATTTCAAACATTTCACTATTGAATCAAATCAATCATTTCAAAACCACATCACATCACAGAAAACAAATATTATATACAAGACAAAATCGTAAACCCACAAACAACAAAGATGTTCAATTTAATGGCAATTTGCGAGAGTACCAGCTAATACTACACCAATGGCAAAGAGAGCAGGGCATTGAAGGAACGTATTATTTTTCTGTATGTTCAAATGGGCCTTCAAACTTGTTAATATCACATTGATAGTATACTGTCCGGATTGTCAACGTTCAGCTCTTGAAAAATGCTTACTCTTAATGAGCCAAGGGAATGAGTACAAATTTATCTTTATACGGCAGCATAAAGCACTTGCAAGTTACATCAGACAGTCTGAATGTTTGAATCCGCCTTGATAGATCACGCGAAGAGACTTTGACAATTCCTAAATCAGAAGATTTCATGGGGTGATAAAAAAAATCTGACACATGATGGAAACGTTGGACAACTACCAAATGTTCATCAGCAACACCATCCTGTTTCAATATGTTTTGTAACAAGAAGTAAGCATCTTCTATCAAGACACAATTATCCCCTTTAGAATCGGCATAAAAGGAACAGTTAAAAATGTATTTGACGAAACTGACGAACATTCTGGTAGTTCCCTTCCAATGCCAATGGCCCACGAAAGTGCTCCCCTAGTGGAGTATTTTCTTTGTGGGTTTTCCCTCTTTTCTGGCTTAAACCGGCGTATTGACACTCAAACAATCTTCGCACAATATGCTCTAGTGGACGACTGCCTGAAGCAGATGATCGTTTTAAGGCACCCAGATAATTTTCAAACGGGAAAGCTGAAAAACGGTCAAGATTACCATATGCGAGTACATCGTCTGCAATGTGAACCAAGTTTTGGACATTGTAAGAAAGAAACTCTCTGCCATACAACCCACCAGCTTGAGTTACAAATAAACGCAGCAAGTCATTTGCATAATTAACCCACCGGACACTGCGTACAAAACTTGGAGTTGCAAGAATATACATGGCAACATACAACAAAAGAAAGTGCTAGTAGAAAACATCTTTCAAACGTCCTTTCATGGCAACAACACCACTGTAAAGCATAAACTGACGGAATTCGGTTGCTTTCCATCTATCTAGTTCATCTAAAGAACGACACTTCCTGTTAAATTCTCTGGGCAAATATTCCCTGATAGACTTTAAACACTGTGAAATCTCAACAATGACGGCTGACCCTAGTCTCAACCCTTTCTGAACAGGACTTTTTATCAAGTAGCTAAGAAGCCTTTTTACAACTCCCAAGCACACTAAATGCATGTAATCTAAAGGGAACTGGGATACCATTCCAAGAGATAAACGCAGAAGAGGTGACACGCCTATCTGATGATTAGTATCTCGAAGTTCTGCACGAACACGGAAATCTTCATTTTCCCGTTTTGGAGCATCTATACTAGTACATGTAAAAACAACTCTACCTTCCCACGACCCTTTTTGCTTACACTTTTCGCACCCATAATAGCCAGAATGTCCTTTAACCTGTTTTATAAATGCACGGGCAGGAGCGTCACAAATGAAACATGCAATATTCACATCGTTTACTGGATCCCCCAAACCCACATCAATCGGTCCCCGTTGCAGTTGGCCCATTTCAGAGACAAAATCGTCTAAATATTCGCCCAAAATGGTAGGTTTTTGTTTCCCACAAAAAAGACCGATGACAAATGGTTCTGACTGAAATGGCTGACAAACCCGTCCCAAAATAGGCCATAACTGAATGCCAGATGACTTAAAAAGTGGAAGACCATCAATGTTTACTTGAATTAGGAGACGAGTTCCTCTCAAAACAAGGTGAGAAAAGGCAGGGACAATGTTAGTCAGCATGGCAACAATTCCAAAATGAAAATAGGAACCACCTCCAATTTCTTTTACATCAAGGCTGCGAGGAGTTTTCATGACAGTCCTTGAATCTTTAGGCAAACGGGGAAAGTACACATTGAGCAAAGTTAAGAGTGCAGTGAAGGCATTTGCTTTGACTTTCCACTTAGAAGACCATGCTGCAAGCTCTCCGCCAAGTTCTTCCGTCTTATCCACAGGATCAAATACAGATTCAATATCACTGTCAGTGTCACTGTCAGACTGATGATCCAAATTTTCCTCTACAGATTCCACTTCATTGAGTCGATTGAGGAAATGATCCCATTCAGACGAATCAGAGTTTTCTTCCGTTCTTCCACTTTCAATTTCATCAGCATCATGTTCATGCAATGGTACCATCATTTCTTCCATGTTACTGCTTAGCGTTAGAATTGTCACATGCACATTCGTCGAAACACACGGTGTCTGTACCGCTAAGTCCCAGCGACATCCATCTCATTTGCACCGTCACAACTTGAATTTGAATTACGAGCGCACGTGCGGCCACGTGGAGGAAAAGCCGTGTTCATGCGTTCATCGACCTTTGACAGCAATCGCCTTCGCTTTGTTGAGTATGAATCCGCCATTTTATCACTCGATGTCTTCAGATGTACTCTTTAATTCATGCACATGCAATACTAAGGCGCACGGAACGTACTCACAGTATTCGCTGGTAACTTATTAATTGTAGCAAAACTCAAACTCTCTCGATCGGCATGTAAGTCGGAATAGAACAGGGCAGAATAGTAGCGCCGCAGTAAAAACAATCCTTACAAATATTTAGTCATCTCGTAATTAAGTAAATAAATTATTCTAGAAATAACTGTTATTATATACACAACAGCAACAATTACACGAATATAAAATTATGTTGGTGTATTTTAAATGATTTTTAAATTTAAGTGCAACGGAGTCAAGTCAGAAACAGCGTGTGCGGTATTGCCGAGTGGCCACACATCGACGATTTTTTTCACAACGCGGTATCACAGTGGAGCGGGTCTCCTGACAAGAAAGTTCAGTTGCATTCGACTGCTGCGCCGCGAGCAGCTGACGTCATCGCTCTGGTTTGCTCTGATTGGTCAAATTTCCGTCGTTCTATGTCTGTGTCATAGAAATTAGAACACGCGCTATTCTTCTGCAAATAACGCTTCGCGATCATAGCACGCTTACGGCGCTCCCACGTGGGCCGTTTTGAGCATAAGTCAAATGTGGACAGGGTCGGACGGGAGTGTATGGACGGGCCACGGGACGGCCCAACAATGCATTCGAATGCTTAGATAAGTAAAAATATCCCCATGTTAGGGAGTGTTTTGATTTGCGATTGTAAACAAAAAAGTAAGCGCAAACTTCACATACAGAGCGGATACTATTGAACGAGTCCACGTATGTGATAGAAAAAGGGTTTCTGCAGTTGACACTTTAAAGTTGACAATATACACAGAACCGTTTACGAGTTTTAGCACATTTTGTGCGAGCATTTACCTTCGATCCGCCTTTTCTTGCCTCAGATTGTCAGCGGCGTGGGCGATAGGAACTAAATTGGGCGTACACCTTCTTCCGGCGTGAACACTGCACCTTGCCATAATTATGCGCGGCATATTTGTCCTTTTTTGATGTAAAAGTGAAGTGCAAATCTCTTTTGATCAATTATAAATTAGTTAGTTTATAAATCAATGTATTAGATAATACCTGTTTGCAAAATTGTGTATTCTTATAATTTAAAACGATGTTTTGAAGGCCTGCACCTAGCGTATCTCCCTATCAACTCGCTGGTGTGATTCTACCATTCTGAGTGAGCAACCGTGTTAAAACAATAAGCTGCATCAACCCCACACTAGTGTCTACTATCTTCTTGCTGTCAAATGGTTGGTTGGTTGGCTGGCTGTCGATCACCAAGTTTGTTTTCTGAGAACAGCCATACTGTCACGGAAAAATCGTTCCTCTAGTATTCTGCCGTATATAAAGGGATATAACTTGGTTCACAATGCCGAATTCTTCTGACAGGTAAGGGGGACAACCCTTGTTGTGTTAGCTCATGAACGTTCCATAATTCAGAATCACAAGGTAAGTTGGTTTTCCTCACGTTTACTGCGTCTTAATACCAATGGAGCCTGTTCTGTTCTGGGCAAAATATTTCCCAGAAACGACCTTGGCATTCGTATGCAACTATCCATGTACATCCGTTCAAATCGAATCGTGAGTACGAACCACAAATGACGACATACGATACATACAGCTCAAGCTTGAGTCTCACAATAACTGACTAATGTAACAGCATAGGCATCAGTCAGTCACAAAAGCCATGCATTTTGACTGAGATGAGACACTCGGTCGTCTGGTTAGCTTTTATCTGACTTAAAGTTGGAGCTCACGTCTTGGTATGAAATCCTTGTTCCAACCGCCTTTATCAACCCTATTGCGCATGCGCACAGTCGAGGTAAAAACGTAAGCGCGTTCTGCGCATGACTCACCACGCCTTTAAGGTGATAGTCGCTCAGCGAACGAAGTTATTCTTATCAAATCTCGAAGGTTTCTCAGTGCTGATATTAGGCACAATAGAGTATAAGAATGGAAAGACGAGAGTTGGGGAGGGGGCGAGGTAAAGTCCTTGAAAACTTCAAAATCGAACACAGATCGATAGCAAGGTAGTCGAGGCTATAGAGAGAGAGAGAGAGAGAGAGAGAGAGAGAGAGAGAGAGAGAGAGAGAGAGAGAGAGAGAGAGAGAGAGAGAACTCCGACAAAACGACCATTGGCAAGTGAATCGGTAACATGAGTTGCGTCCCTGCAAAGTTCTCTTTCTCTCGAGCGCGAGTGTGTGAAAGAGTGCGAGAGAAGAGAGAGAGAAAAGAGAGAGAGAGAGAGAGACTCGGAGAGAGAGAGAGAGAGAGAAAGAGAGAGAGAGAGAGAGAGAGAGAGAGCATGGAACATGCTAGAATAGAATAATTGCAGATGTGTGGTCAGCAATTGCGGAGTTTCAAATGTATATCTCTGATAATAGTATAAATCAGCAGATTAAAGGGTCATTTTGACTGCATCATAACTTCGCAACCTAACTGCTGTAGACAGGTGCGCGTATGTTGTGTAAGATGATAGTCGCTACTTAGTTTGATTGCTCACCTGTCAGCATTCACAGGAATGGGGAAAAGAAATGCATAATAATAATAGTTTTAATAATAATAATAATAATAAGAACATTTATATAGCGCTAAATCAAAAACTTTCGTTAAAAAGGCTTGCTCTAAGCGCTTGACATCTAAACTAAAACGTCATTCACACTCTTTACAATGATGTACAAGAACTTCATGTCACACTCTTTCATTCAGTATAGCACCATTCACACAGTTGTTATTCTGTACAAGACAATAAGTTAGTCTAACATTTAGAATGTTCATAAGATGAAAACAAGAGAAAACCAGACTGATTAAAACAACTGCTTAGTGCTAACAAAGCATGAATCTTAATGATAACGTAATACATGTTTAACTGTCAAGACCATAAAAAAACCTATATGCTAAAATAACTTCGAACTTTTAAGAACTTCTTATAAGATACACAGCACATCTAGATAAACACCAGAATGATAAAACAAAAGGCAACTCGTTAAAACTATTAAATGCATCAATGTCTAAAACACGAAAGACTCAAATATAAGATACACAATTCTTTAGAATTGTTTATTAAAACTGAAACCGACCTGCTCAAAGTAAACCATACCCACCCCCTCCCTACCCACCCCCAACCCTCCTCCTACACTAAATACTAATTATTTCTACTCTTAACTTCCCAACTACACGTTATCCATAAACTATGCACAGGAACATGTGTGTCAGCATTATGTGGCACCGACATGACTTGTGCATATCTAGCTTACAGCTAAGGGTTAAAGTTAAAGGACTACTGCAGTGAAAATTATATTTATAATAATTTAAAACAAAGACAAAAATAACAAGCTGAATAGAGATGGAACCGTTACAGAACAGGATGGCAAAATGTTGCGACTTTAGGAGTTGTGTTTCTGGAAGAGGTGAGTTTTGAGTGCTCGCTTGAATGACTGTACTGACTGAGAGTGGCGAATGTGAGAGGGGAGAGAGTTCCATTGAGTAGATGCGCAAAATGCAAAAGTGCGTTGTCCATATGCTTTTGATTTTGTGTGTGGGATGACTAGGGTGCGGCTATCAGAAGAGGAGCGGAGTTGTCTAGCAGGAGTGTATACAGTGAGAAGTTCAGAGAAATAAGCAGGAGACGAGGCAGAGAAGAAGTGAAAGCAGAGAGTGGACAGTTTGTATTCAATGCGGGCTTGGATGGGTAACCAGTGGAGTGTGCGGCGAAGTGGTGTGACATGATCTTTTTTTCGTGCTTTGAGGATCAGGCGTGCTGCAGAATTTTGAACTTTCTGTAGTTTGTGCAGGAGGTAGAGTGGACAGCCAGAGAGAAGAGAGTTACAGTAGTCAAGTTTAGAAAGAACAAGAGAGCAGACTAGAGTGTTTGTAGTTTGAACGGACAGACTATGGCGGATGGTTGCGATCTTGCGGAGTTCAAAGTATGCGGACCTACAGATGTTGGAGATGTGCTTGTTGAGTGTCATGTCTGAGGAGATGGTGAAGCCAAGGTTTCTAGCTGAAGAAGAGAAAGAGATGTCGGTATTGCCTACTTGGACAGACGAAGGTTGAGAATTTGGGAACTTAGTGGACTTTTTCATGCACAGAAGTGCCTCTGTCTTATCATCATTTAGTTTTAACTTATTTTCTACCATCCATGACTTAAAATAATCAGGTATGGCTGATGCGAAAGGGTTCAGGGAGTGGGGAAAGTTACGTTCTGCTTTTCAGCGACGCTCAGACACTGTCGAATAAAAGCAATTAGGCCTGACACCAATGCATATGATATGGCAAAAACGCTCAGGCACCAGGGATTTCAAAGGCGATTCCAGAACTAAAAGAAACCTCAAGATCCACCTGTTTAAATTGTCGTTTTAGCCTTAAGAAGTACTGAATAGTGTGCATCAAGAAATGAAGCGGTTGCGTGATATGTAGTTGTGATTTGCGAGATAATATGTTTGCCAGATTAATTTGTTTGGTTGCATTTGTTTTTGGTTTGTTGTTTCTTTGTTATTTGTTTTGGGTTGGGGTTTTTTTCCAGGGGGGGGGGGGGGGGAGTCTTGTTTTTGATAGCTTTACTTATATTGTTTATCTTATGTAGTTGTAAGTTTGTAAATATGTGCCCTATGCTAAATTTGTTTTGTTGGCTGTGTCCGTGCTTTTTTAAGTCCAAAAACTAACGACAGCTTTAACAAGTATTTTCCGAAAGCTTCTAAACTCTTCAATAAATGCTTAATAAATGTCTTACTTCATGTAGTGAGCTACATTTAGCTTCTGGACTTGCTTTCAAAATGGTCATAATTTTGCTGACAGAAGTAGTATCTATTGAAGACCTACTGAGCAAACAACTGTGAAGGCATCGTTAATTAAAACTGTGTGTGTGTGTGTGTTGTGTGTCTGTTGTGTGTCCGTATCAAACCGAGTGTCTACCAGACGGCAAAGTAAACAAAACAAGTCGCGAAAGGCAAAACTACAACATTTAGTCAAGCAGCTGTCGACGTCGAACTCAAAGAATGAAACTGAAACTGAACGCACTGCATTTCTTCACCAAGATCGTACACTCGTAGCATCGTCAGTCCACCGCTCGTGGGAAAGGTAGTGAAATTGACAAGCCAGACTAGCGCGGAAGTGGTTGCGCTGAGCAGGATAGCACTCTTTTCTGGATATCTGTTCTGTTTAACTTTCTGAGCGTGTTTTTAATCCAAACCTATCATATCTATATGTTTTTGGAATCAGGAACCAACAAGAAATAAGATTAAATAGTCTTTAAATCGATTTCTTTAATTTGATTTTAATCATAATTTTCATGTTTAATTTTCAGAGCTTGTTTTAAATCCAAATATAAAATATTTATATGTTTTTGGAATAAGCAAATAATGAAGAATAAGATTAAATTATTTTTTGATCGTTTTAAAAAAAAAGTTTAATTACAATTGTCAGATTTTTAATGACCAAACTCATTGATTAATTTTTAAGCCTCCAAGCGGAATTGCAATACCAAAGTCCGGCCTTTGTCGAAGATAGCTTAAGTAAAATTTCAATCAATTCAGTTAAAAAAATGAGGGCGTGACAGTGCTGCCTCAACTTTCACAAAAACCCGGATATGACGTCATCAAATACAATTATCGTAAAAAAGAAAAAATTGTCTGAGGATATTATACTTAGGATATCTCATGTGAAGTTTCATAAGAATCGGTCTAGTAGTTTCCTCGGAAACGCTCTTCACACACACACACACACACACACACACACACACACACACACACACACACACACACACACACACACACACACACACACACACACACACACACACACCACGACTCTCGTCTCGATTCCCCGTCTACGTTAAAACATTTAGTCATAAATGTTAGTCATAACTTGACTAAATGTTAAAAAAATTAAAAAAAATAAAAAATAAAAAAAAGGAAACGCTACGATTATCTCGTGAATATCAAACCGAATGAAGGACTGACCTAAATTATTCACTGAAGCAAACGAACACTGATAGACCTTTGTTGCACTATCGCTTTGGGACAAGTAAAGGCACAAGACACCGGTTTGAAGAAACACACATCACCAGTGTCTCACCACATCTATAGCGTCTAAGAAACGGAGGACTGGCTGAACAAGAGCAGGACAAAACATTGAAAGGACGAAGGCCCAGCGACTGTGCTTTCTCTGCTTGCCTCTGAATTAGGTCATCAAGTGTTTTGCAAGGAATTGTGTAATATTACAGCACACACGTAGGCAGTCTCTGGTTATTCGGTTTAAAGCAGATCGACATGATATGCTGTTGTGTGCGTGTGTGTGTGTATGGTTATTGTTTGACATTTTTGGCCACCGCAGTCTCCTTGCCAGGAATTGGATTGTGTTCTAGGGCGTTTATCCGAGTCACTATATCATTGATGTTGGTCGCACACTCGCGAGCGACCGAGCGTGCGCAGGCACACACACACACACACACACACACACACACACACACACACACACACACACACACACACACACACACACACACACACACACACACACACACACACACACACCAACATTCCCACTAATCGAAATATTCAGGCGAAAACAACGCCATAACGATGATGGAGTAAGATGTGTATTGCAGAAAACGTCGTTAACCTTGCCCGCGTCTATGGGAAGACTTAAATAGAAAGAGTTTTTACATTTTCAAACGTGTGTTTTCTTTCAAACGATACACCCCTTCGTATAAACCTTGATTTGTTCGTACGAACCAACCAAGCATCAGTTCTTTACGTGGGCTTTAAAATCAAAGCGGAAACCTTCACTTGGGCGAAGTAAGACCTGAAGCCTGTCCTTGATTGGGCGAAGTCGATTTCGCAAAGTCTTATCGATTAAGCATTTAAAACTTCGCCAAAAAATTATTGCAACAAATTTCGCACTAATAAAAGTTTTAATTCTCCTGTCATATTTCATTCACATTTTATATGCTAGTTAAGGCCGTACACTTGACTATCTGGATCATCTTTTAGTTAAAGATTTCTTTTTCAGGCATCACGTGACCGCCGCTCAAGTAAGGGTACCCTCAAAATCAACTGGAAAAAAACCGGAAGGGCACAATTAAAAATCGATACAAAATCACAATGGGCACAACTTCGTAACGCTAGAAGGAAGCCAAATCAACTATCTACCCAGAACATGTTGTTTTGTTTAGCTAGCTTGCTTGTTTCGTGTGCTTTGCTATTCCTACTAATGCAGGAGTCGATTGCTTTGGCGGTCAAAAACGGGGAACAAACTCGACGTAGTGCAATCAAAATGTTGGATTGTTACACGTATTTGTTCAGATGTGACGCAATGTTTTGTAAAACAGTTTTGAAACTCGTCAAAGGATTGTTAATTTGTGTCCAAAAAATGTATGACTTTGCATGTCTACAGATAAATGATTGATACAAATACTGTCGAAGTTTCATTTGCTTGTATCCACTGGTGTAAATGTTCTAGTCATGAGAAAAAAAAATGTTACGTTCGCGCTGTTTAGGGGCAGATTATACCTGCGCAGAGTCAGCGGAGCGGCACAGACGACGCACTGCAGATTATCCCAGCCCGCTACACGTTGCGTGAAAAGAAAACAGGCAAGTTCTCGTCATAATCCCTATCGCAGCATCAATAATGTGCAGTGCGTCGTCTGTGCCGCTGACTCTGCGCAGGTATAATCTGCCCTTTTAGCACCCACAGCGATTATTGCTGCCTGCCTCTCAAAACATGCTGCAGTCACGCTTGACTGGGCATCGCTGTGGTACTAGAATCATCGCTTAAATATCAAGCATGTTTACAGACCTAGCAAATTTGCGTCAGTGCTTATATACGCATATGCTCAGGAGAAGAGATAGATAGAGAGAGAGAGAGAGAGAGAGAGAGAGAGACACACACACACACACACACACACACACACACACACACACACACACACACACACACACACACACACAGAGAGAGACAGAGACAGAGAGCAACTTTGTTTTAATCAGGTTACCTTGATCCAACTTTTGGGGGCCAAATCTATGCATGGAGTACACATTGAAAGGTTTGGGTGGGGTTATTGAACGTAGTATTTGGGAATAATCATAGATAATAAGTTGACATGGAAGCCCAATATTGATGCTATTGTGAAGAAGCTACTCTCCCGCCTGTACTTTTTGAGAAAACTCAGATCTTTTAATGTTAGACAAGAGATTCTCCAGATGTTTTATACTTCAACCTGCAATAGTGTGCTGTACTTTGGATCCGTGTGTTGGAGTGGTAGCATCAGCAAGCAGGACAGGGATAGATTAGAGAAGTTCATTAAGAAAGCAGGTGGGGTAGTTGGGAGGAAGCAGGACACTTTTGCATCAACGCAGGAACGACGACTGACTGACAGGCAGGCTACAGAAGATTTTGACCGATGACACGCACCCACTCAGACCTGAACTTGACAGCAGACGGATAGACAGAAGCTTAAGATTTAGACAGCCATACACAAGAACCACACGCTACAGAAACTCATTCATTCCATCTGCAATTCACATCTTCAACTCTCAGGTGGGGCGCTAGGTGCTGGTGCGGTCGCTCTGACAACGGCATAATCTTCACATCCTTTTATCAGTTGTTTTTCTCTGTTGTTAGTTATATTGACTTATAGGATACAAATGTGAGAAGATAATGTGGTTAAAGTGTGATAAGGTGATAATGTGATATAATTTTTAAACAGGCAATGCATTGCTTCTATTTGTAGGCTTATTTTAGTAAGTGTGTGGGTACACTGTTTGCGTGTAACGATATGATGTGAATATGCGATGTGAATGTTACTACATGCATGGTTGATTGATTGATTAATTGATTGATTAATTGATTGATTTTACAGACACACAGTCAAGCTTGTAATTTCTCTTTTAGAGATGAATAAAGATTATTGTATTGTATTGTATTGTAAGCCATTTTGCTTTGTGTGGATCAATTGACAGCAGCACGATTGTCACAAATACAATAAGGTCTTCTGTCGTTTGCAAAAACGCCGTCAGGTTGTAGTGAAACGAGAATGAGACTATTATCTCGGATGCTCTTCTGGCATGTTATTGTTCGCACTGTGGCTGGGCTGTTTGTACTTACGCTTCTGATTTCAACGCCACATATGTCTATCATCAGGTGATCCCACATAAAAAAATCGCTTTATAAGTCTGATGCCGAAAGAAAGGAGAAAAACAGAGAAACAGAAAAAAACCGACCATTCAAAGAACGCTAGCAAGTGGTCGGAGTTCGATGGGGAGACGATGATGGGTTCTATTTTGAAAGAGATTTCCATGAACACAGAAAGACGGAAAGGACGCATTTTTGACTTGAACAAAATCGCTCAACTTGAAAAATATCAATTCGCGCAAAACAAGGATTCGTCACGCTCATAAGATAATTGCCTATGTCATTGTTTACTGTTTTGAGAAAAACGCTAAAAACGTATTTGGTTTCTGCATATCTCATGTTAGTTATTAGTTGCAAACTGCCTACCTTGAGCTGTTACCATGGGGTACACGTGAGATAAAGAGCTGACAGCAACATTTTGAATCAGCACAACTGCAAAACAACCCCCCAAAAGCTTTTGCATATTTTTGCAGTTTTCAAAGTCTTCCTGTATCCAAAAAAAGTGCCCAACTCAAAAAACGATATCGGCAGTTTTGCTTACGTTACCGTGGCAATGGTTTCCGATGGTATTAGAGTTTGTACCCACTAACAGGTACCCTTCCAGTAGCTGCCCCTGTAGTCTCACTTCACAAAAGCCTAACACGGAGTTAGGTATTTTTTATGAGCGTGACGGATTGTTCACAGTTTGAGTGCAATATGCGTGAAGAATAGTAACACAAACAAGTCGCGTAAGGCGAAAATACAATATTTAGTCAAGTAGCTGCCCTTTTTCAGCAAGACCGTATACTCGTAGCATCGTCAGTCCACCGCTCATGGCAAAGGCAGTGAAATTGACAAGAAGAGCGGGGTAGTAGTTGCGCTAAGAAGGATAGCACGCTTTTCTGTACCTCTCTTTGTTTTAACTTTCTGAGCGTGTTTTTAATCCAAACATATCATATCTATATGTTTTTGGAATCAGGAACCGACAAGGAATAAGATGAAAGTGTTTTTAAATTGATTTCGAAAAAAAAATTTTGATAATAATTTTTATATATTTAATTTTCAGAGCTTGTTTTTAATCCGAATATAACATATTTATATGTTTTTGGAATCAGCAAATGATGGAGAATAAGATAAACGTAAATTTGGATCGTTTTATAAATTTTTATTTTTTTTTACAATTTTCCGATTTTTAATGACCAAAGTCATAAATTAATTTTTAAGCCACCAAGCTGAAATGCAATACCGAACCCCGGGCTTCGTCGAAGATTACTTGACCAAAATTTCAACCAATTTGGTTGAAAAATGAGGGCGTGACAGTGCCGCCTCAACTTTCACGAAAAGCCGGATATGACGTCATCAAAGACATTTATAAAAAAAATGAAAAAAACGTTCGGGGATTTCATACCCAGGAACTCTCATGTCAAATTTCATAAAGATCGGTCCAGTAGTTTAGTCTGAATCGCTCTACACACACACACAGACACACACACAGACACACACACAGACACACGCACATACACCATACCCTCGTTTCGATTCCCCCTCGATGTTAAAATATTTAGTCAAAACTTGACTAAATATAAAAAGCCAGACAAGATGCCAGTTGTTGATCGACCGTATCGCCGCTATTTTGCGTGTGCAAATAAACCTTAGTCATTCAGACTATCACTGTGTCATAATCTTAGTGTGTGGTATGTAAAGGGCTAGTGAAATTGCTGACGGGCTAGCGACTTTCTTGCAGTTACTCGCCCGGCAGGCGAGTTAACTTTTTGAGATTTGGCCATTCCTGGTCTTATAGTTCACCTCGTTTTATACGGTTGCTTATTGTTCTTCAGTCCGAAATACTATTCTTTTATTTTAAAATCTAGTTTCCTTTCTTTTTCGCAATTGAACAGTGGAACTGGGAACAGGAGGCTGGCAGCTGTGATTCGACCGTGCTTTCTGTGCCTCATTTGCTTTGATGGAATAACGCCTACTACACATGGTAGGTATTGGCTATTTATTCCCCCTTCTGCTTCTTTCTCTCTGTAAACTTGTAGGGCTAGTTATTTTTCGGTAACTTACCCAGCAACCAAAATCATTTACCCAACAACAGGCCTGAATCCTCGATAGCACACAGGTTTAGGAGCTAGACTTTGTGGGGTCTACTTTTGCGATTGAAAAGTTCCGAACGCTCCAATGTACGAAATATACATCTCTGGAGCAAACAATACAATCATACCGCATTTAAATTAACAACTAAAGGCTTGAACACATGAATCTTCGTATAACATCCATGAGTTCGGTTGTTTTCTGAATCTAGATCTGCCGTGCACAAACGTTCAACACAAGCAAATTCCCAAGGCAAGTAACTCTCATACTTTGTCTAGCGACAAGAGTAGTTCCCCTTTCAAATTTCGTTTTACTCAGTTTCTTTGACAAAAACTGCAATCCGACGATCCGTTTTCAACAATATTTTAAGTTATTGAGACATCCCAGTGCACTAAGGGATTTATAGAGCAAATCGAGAAAATTCATTATTGAACGAAGCGCATAGCGCTGAGTTCAATAATTATTTTCGAGATTTGCTCTATAAATCCCTTAGTGCACTGGGATTGTTTATTGTCAGTACCGCCAGAGAAAAAAGAAGATTCAAAACGCACATTTTGCTACGCGCATTTGGATAGTCGTAACTGTGTGGTCAGGTTTGTGTCAGATCTACTTTTGTGTGGGCTGTCTCAAGTGTGTCGTGCTTTCGTCACACGCAAACTCTTGTTTTAATTTCTGTTGGTAAATTCCAGAGTAGCGTTAAGCTAAAAAGTGATGATCTTTCATACAGACCTCATTTAAACTCGGAGAAAGGACTGTGCTCTTAGGTATTTGCGATTCGAAACCTTCATCGAGCTTCGACAGATTGACTGTGCAGAGTGTTGCCTCTTGAATTGGCTCCAAGGCCACGGTTAGCACATTTTCAAAGTAAATGTGGAATGTTTCTCGTGTTTTATCTTCACTCATCGGGGAGTCTGGTACTCTATATGAACCGTAAGAATGCTCTGAACTCTACACGTATTATATCCCCATCGATTGTTTGTTCACATTCGCCCAACATGTTAATTTGCTGCGGGGTTTATGTCGTCTGCTAGGCGGCTAGGGCAATCGAACCACTGCACTGTAGTCTCATTTTAAAAAAAAATTGCTCGTCTGCACGCATGAGGCAGGCTAGTAATAAGTTTTATACATGGTAAGAACGTTCTTAACCCTACACGTTTTGGATTCCGATTGTTGTTGCCTTGAAATAATAATTCGGAAACCATTCATTTACTGAACTGATGCAGTCGTATAAATTCAGTGTAGTCTACTATAACAGAATCGACTTCAAATGCTGGTCTAGCTGGTACGTTATCGGAATAACACTTGTGTTTTGTGTTTGCCGCTGGATATTTTATACTAACTCATCATTTGGTAATGTTGTTAATAAGCTACATGCCACTAACACGGCATGCGAGAAGAATCTTTGCAAGTCAAAACGAGAAGAGACCATTGTGGAAGAGACACAGCCGCTTCTATTTTTAGATCAGTGGGATTCACTGTGGCACAGGCGCCTGCGATCTGTCAGAAAAAAAACACTTCTGCTTTGAGCCGCAGTAAATTTATGGTTATGTGTTGGTAAAGTGCAGAATATAAGCTACATGTCATTAATTAATGCTGAGGATGAGAGTACAGTCTCGCTTTGGCAAAGGGCGTAAGAATACGCTCTGTGGAAAAGTTAGCGCACTCTTGGAGTGCGCTAACAGATTTAAGCGCATCGCCATTAGCCAATCAACTGGTTCACATCAGTCATGTGACACCAGTACTTACTGACAATTGATTTTATAAACAGATCACACGCAACCAAATGCACACATCTAATCAATTTAAAGAACATAAAGCGGTTTCATACACTATTTTGCCCCAGAAAACTTAACTTCATACAGTTTTTAACGTTGGAACACGGGTGCAAACATTTGTCTGCTAGTCCCATTCCACGACAGAACATATCATAAGCAATACCAAAACATGAACAGAATACACAATATCTGCCTGTACCGCCACAGCACAAGGGCGGATCTGGGGGGGGGGGGGGGTTACACGGGTTACGTAACCCCCCCCCACCCCCCCAAAAAAGAGGTAATTTATTGGCTCAGGATGCACCAGATAGCTCTATTTTGCTTCTTTGGATAAAAAAATTTCCGGGGGGGGCATGCCCCCGGACCCCCCTAGAGGCTTAGGCGCCTTCGGCGCCGTCAACTTGTATCTTCGCAGTCATTTTGTAACCCCCCCCTAGTCCAAAGTGAATTGATCCGCCCTTGCAGCAGAATAACAACATATCATTGTACTTGATTTTGTTCCAAAACAGGGAAACTGACAAGAAGTGTTTACACAATGGAATGATTTGCACGGAACTATACAACCGCGCATTAATCGATCACCTGCGCAGGTTGACTGGTTGAGTGAATAAGATTCGATCAAACATTCGCACAAAAACTCCTCTTTTCTTTGAATAACTGAAGAAAGGAGGAATAAAGAGGTTACCCACCTCGTCTCAGTGATTATTAAAAATAATGGTCTCAGTTCGCGGTCATGAAAAAGCTCGCTGGAGCTCACATTTTTCATGATCCGCTAACTTCGACCATTATTTTTGATAATCACTGAGACTCGGCATGTAACCTCTACATCTCTTATATTATACAATCCCCAACGAAAGAAAGTACACATGCCATGGAAGCTATGGTTTTCAAGCATATGAAAGGATGAGTGCATATTAATGTATGTGCATTTCAACATACCCTAACCAATTACCCAAAATAGCAAGCCATATATTTTGCCAGACACTGTGGTACACGCAGTACTATTTGAAAATGAATTCATTGCCGTTAAAATAAGTTTTTCATCTATATTTCCCAACCGCCCAAAAATTAGTCACCTTCAGCTTCGTCCTACTTCGTTGAGCAAACACTGGGTGAACCACAAATGCGAAATACACGTGCTCCCACACTCTCACAGTTTGAAAATTTAGAAAACTGGGACATTTGAATGAAGGTGAAGTCGACTTTAAAAGAAGTGGATCATATGTTTCAGACACCATCGATTGTAAAAATCTCGATTTAAGTTTATTTTTGTGATTAAAAAAATTATTTGATTAGTTAGCCAAAATTGTTGCCCCTAGCTGCTACTGTCTTGAGAGCTGCATGATTGGCTTGATATTTGATAACGGGATTTATTAAATAAAGCAATATCCATTCTGTGTGTGTGTGTGTGTGTGTGTGTGTGTGTGTGTGTGTGTGTGTGTGTGTGTGTGTGTGTGTGTGTGTGTGCCTTTATAGTATTCAGTGGTACTTGCAAATGATCGCCTGCCTTTATTTCAGAGCTATAAATGTTCAATATTTCCGGAGCCCCTAACATACAGCATTCTTCAAAGGTGACAGTGCAAAGTCTGTGATTGTGTCTGTTTTCGAGCTTGTCAGTTTGCTATAGATTGCATTTGAATTTGGCACACTGGAATGTAGCAGGATAAAAAGAAAACAGAAATACTAAAGAAACGTAGGCCTGACTGTTGGAGGCTCAATCGGCAAAACAGTCCTCAATATAATTATTTTGGGCATGTGATGGAGCAGTGCATCAATATGTAGAACAGCGGACACAGATTTGATAACTTACAACCTTAGCTGAGACAATGCGTAGAGAATTGGAGGGTGCAAACACAAATGGAACAACACTGCATTCAGGTGGCTTACCAAACAGTAACGAAAGCAGATCCTACATCTTTACCGAATTTGCTGTGTTCACTAATAGATCTGTCAGTTATTTTGTATATTACAGTCACGGTGACACATTGTGACATCGCACCTGGTTCACTGAAAGATCCTGCCGAAATAACGTGCAACTTCCCGTGGGACCTCAACCAGACACAACAGAGCTTTGCTGTGTATCGCTATAAGCCCAATGGGCACGGTAAGTAACGATCTGTAAATATCTTTTTTTTATTAGAGGAGAGGGGGGAGGGGAGGGTTTGAGAGAGACGCTAATTTGCATAGCAAAAAATCTACGTCCGTCGTTGTACACAAAGAATTAGGTGATGGTATGGCCATGCTGTTACTCAGCAGTATTTTGGTCTTAAACTTACATACATTTGAAGATATACTTTTTCCTGCTCAAAAAGAGATGTATTTTCAATGATCATATTCAAGCATGTCGTCACATGTCCGAGACCACTACTTCCCTTAAAATGGCGTTCTTTATTGTTATAGTTCACCGTACAATACCTTGTTCCCATAATTATTAGGCAACCGAATATAAGTGTAGAAAACTTCCTGTTAACCTGTTTGTATCCCTTTTTTGTCCATATAGAAAAAGTACTTGTGTGCTTTTGGTCCAGTGGAAGATTTGTATGCAACCAGAAGGATGGGTTCAAAGCCCCAGAGGTCGTTTCCTACCAGTTCAACACAACAATTCCAAATGAGGAAGACACGGAATTCGGATGCGACGTCTACCCACCAGATTTCACAACAGAAGTCAGACGGTGTCGCTGTCCAAAGAGAAGTTCGATTTTTCATATTGTCCTATAAAACCAGAACTACTATGTCAGCGATTTTTACATTGTACCGATTTTGTTTAGTATATGAAAAGAATAAAACGTATGCTTGCATAAAACAATACATATTTTAGTTTGATGAGAGAGTAAAATATATCTAGAACAGGTTCTTCTGATGAGCTATCTTGTGTATTTCCTTTGTTACGCAATCTGTACTGACGCAGGTCTCAAGCGCGCGAGTAGTCGAAAACTGGAGGTTTTTGCTTCAATTTTGCTGGGCACCGTGATGAAAATTACTGTATTTCAGCTGACTCAATGGATTGCTTTGAAACTGTTAGAATCTTTTCATGAAAAATGTCTATCATTACAGGTATGTGTTCAGATGTGATGCAATCGTCTTCTTCTTCTTCTTCTTTTTCTTCGTTCATGTGCTAAAACTCCCACGTTTACTCATGTTTTTGCATGAGTGGGTTTTTACGTGTATGACCGTTTTTACCCCGCCGTCCAGGCAGCATACGCCGATTTCGGGGGAAGCATGCTGGTTATTTTCGTGTTTCTATAACCCACCGAATTCTGACATGGATTACAGGATCTTTTCCGTACGCACATGGTCTTGTGCTTGCGTGTACACACGAAGGGGGTTAAGGCACTATAGGGTTTGCACATAAGTTGACCGGCTTGGGAGATCGGAAAAATCTCAAACCAGGCGGCCGCGGCCGGAATTCGAACTTACGACCTTCCGATTAAGAGGTAGACGTCGACATTGCGCCCGTGATGCAATCAAAATAGACCTCCCAAGAAATGTACAAAATAGGTTAAAGTAAAGGTTCTGAATGAATTTTACTCTTCCTTTATACGGAATAGTTGCACCGTTTTGTCTATTCTTAATTTTCGTCGATATTTTATTTTGTACTTTACAATTAGGTCGTGTCAATCTTGTAGGGTAATCTTATTTGAGCAGCTTTCACGTTACCCTTGTAAAATAAATCTTTGATCCCAAAAGTGTGCCATATAGTCACATGAAGTGCATTTAGAGGAAAGATTTAATGAAATGACAAAGGGATGAATGTTTTAGTTTGATAACGAAAAATGTGGCAATCTTTTTTAAAGTAAAATACAAATTCATTTCCTTTCTGCAATTGCAGGTAAATAACGTACTAATCAAATAGGTTAGTTAATTTTAATCAAGCGAAATCCTACATTTTGTGATGTAATTTCCCATAATTATGTACGACTTTCAGTATAGAGCAACATGCCCTGAGATGAGTCCCACAAGATGTTCTACTACCCCTTACATGAAAAAAGCTGGTTCATAATCAAAAACTTCTGACACGTTGTAAAAAGCGAAGTGTGTCCCATGACAGAATTCCACTACTTACTACATCTTTTGAATACTGTGATTTTGTTGATTAAATGCCCCTAAAGTCGTAATATAGCTGCGACCGGCTTAAGACCATCAGTATCCTAATGTAAACTCTCTAATTCTAAAGGTGCTTCGGAAAAGGTGGAAGTAACTGAAAGTACGCCGGAGACTAAATGCAAGGAGCATACGGAAAAGAACGCTGTTGGTTGGTATACCGTATACATGCAACTGTTGGTAGCATATACTAGTATATTATTTTACATTCGATATAATTGTGTCAAGTGTCTGTTTGTGTATGTGTGTGTATTTTAGTGTGTGTGTGCGTGTGTCTGTTGTGTTGTGCTGTGCTGTGTTGTGTTGTGTTGTGTTGTGTTTTTGTGTTGTGTTGTGTTTTTGTGTTGTGTTGTGATGTGGTGTGTGCGTGTGTGTGTGTGTGTGTGTGTGTGTGTGTGTGTGTGTGTGTGTGTGTGTGTGTGTGTGTGTGTGTAGCGGTTCCCAGAAAACGATTTACCTTCTGCTTTATGAAACTGTATGTAGCCAAGTGCAAAATTGGCTACTAAATAATCTTAATGTTTTTCTGTCATTTGTGTCTAGTGTAAGTTTTGCCGGTCGCTTTATGCGTTGAGTAATGTCATTATCTGTTCTCAGCTAAATTTTGAGATGCGCATATCCAGACATCTTCCTCTGTGTCCATCCACTAGAAGCTTGTCTTTGATCCTATGAACATAAGCCGCCCCTACGACAGAGAGACGGGTACCTCGCCTGCAGGTGGTCAGTTGCGCAATTTTATGACCGAGCCAGGGGAAGCCTCCCCAGAGCAAGTTCTTGTGTTGTTGTTTGATGCGCTCCGATCAAAGCCTCGTTAAGAGGGTGTTAGAATGTCGCTTTCCCTTTTTCAGATTCCGTGTTCAACCTCGTGTTTGTAAGATTGTGATTTGTTTACTTGCTTGACCAATGAGATGCTATGTTTAGTCTTGTCAGCTAACTACTGGTTTGTACTGTATCTGTGACCCCACCCATTTCTATGTACATCATAGCGTTTGAGATTTTTAGCAGAACTGTCCAGAGCAGAACGAGAGAGAAGACGGACTTGTTCTTTTACTCTGTTATCATAGAGACAGAATGGTGTAGACTAATAGTACTTTTGGCTTGGGCGACTGAATATTGGCTTGGCTGTTAGAAAAGAGAGGACATACAGATCTTTAAAATGAAGACTGAGGCCAGGGTGGTTATTTTCTTTTCGTAATTCAATATCGGAGGGAAAAACACACGAAACTAAAATGAACAATTGCTAATTACCAGTCGCAAACTTTCCGAAGGATCGCAGCTGGCTTCTGACTTTACAATTCACTCTTGTACTGTTTCTGACTGTTCACCTTGCTATAACTATCCCCGAAAGGTGCTGTAATCTTGGCAATACTAGTCTCTACAAGTTCTGGTATCAGTTCTGGTTTACAAAACACTACTGTAACTGTCAGTTTGCAGTGGGCCCCCAGTGACAAACATTACAAGATATTTCCCACAACCCGTTACAGCACACTAAGAGATTGCGTATCAGCACAGAAGTTTATAAATTAATGAATAAGTCAAAATCGAACTACAAAATTATTGAATTGTCAGTAACACCTTTAAAAATAATTGCATTGTACTGTTCGTTATTTCCTGGATCCAATAATGCATACATATGGTGTTTCTGCTCTACAAAATGTGCTCAGAATTGAAACAAATCAGTTTGTGCAAAGTATGTTGTATATTGGCATGCTGCGCCGAGATGGCCCCGATACGTCTCCGTTTACCGGTTTTGGCTAGTCTGGTTTTAGTAGTCTCAACGTTTTATAATAGTCGATCTTTTAGTTTCAGACCAAAACGTTGACTCTATGTCTTGGTATCGCTTGACGCGAATTGTTTGTGTATGCGTGTGGGTGGGTGGGGTAGTCGTTTGCTTTGAACGTGTGTGGGATGGATATGCCTTTCTTGTGTTTATATGCCGAACATTTTGTCTGCAGAATACCACATAGTCATCATTCTGCTGGTTCTGCTATTCTTGTTATGGTAAGCATTGGTTATTACAAATCTCTGTGTGTGTGTGTGTGTGTGTGTGTGTGTATGTGTGTGTGTGTGTGTGTGTGTGTGTGTGTGTGCGTGTCTGTGCGTGTGTGTTTACGTGTGCGTGTGTTTGTCTGTCGGTCTGTTTGTCTGTCGGTTTACCTGTCCGTATGTATGTGTGTATGTGTGTCTCCATGGGTGTGGGTGTACGCGTGTATGTGTGTGCGTAAGTGAGTTTATTCCCCCCCCCCCTCTGCTTCTTTCTCTCTGTAAACGTGTAGGGCTAGTTATTTTTGGGTAACTTACCCAACAACCAAAATCACTTATCCAACAACGGGCCTGAATCCTCGATAGCTCACAGGTTGATGAGCTAGATTTTGAGGGAGCTACTTTAGCGATTAAAAGGTTCCGAACGTTCTAATGTACGAAATATACATCTCTAGACCAAACAATACAAACATACTGCATTTAAACTAGCAACTACAGGCTTGAACACATCAATCTCCAGATAACATCCATGAGTTTGGTTGTTTTCTAAATCCAAAACTAACGATCAGTGTAGAGAAACTCGCTTTAGATCTCTTATGAGTGCAAGCACACTTCCAAGGCAAGTAACTCTCGTACTCTGTCTAGCGATAAGAGTAGTTCCCCTTCCAAATTTTCTGAACTGAGTTGCTTGGACTAAAGACTGCAATCCGACGGTTAGTTTTCGACAATATTTCATTTTATAAACAGATCACACGCAACCAAATGCACACATCTCATCAATTTACAGAACATACAGCGGTTTCATACACTATTTTGCCCCAGAAAACTGAACTTCATACAGCTTTTAACGTTGGAACACGGGTGCAAAAGTTCGTCTGCTGGAGTCCATTCGACGAAAGAAAATTTCCTTAGCGATATCAAAACATGAACAGAACACAAAATATCTGCCTCTGCCGCCACAGCAGAATAACAACATAACTGTGTACTTGATTTTTAACAAAACAGGGCTAGGGAGACTGACATGAAGTGTCAACAGAATTGAATGATTTTCACGGAACTATACAACCGCGCGTTAATCAATCGCCTGCGCAGGTAGACTGGTTGAGTGAATAGGATTCGATCAAACCGTAGCACAAACACTCCTCTTTTCTTTCAATAACTGGAGAAAGGAGGAATAAAGAGGTTACATACCTCGTCTGAATGACTATTGAAAAAAATGGTCTCAGTATGCGGTCATGAAAAAGCTCGCTGAAGCTGGCATTTTTCATGATCCGCGAACTTCGACCATTATTTTTAATAATCACTCAGACTCGGCATGTAACCTCTGCGTATATCAGACGTTATTGAGTATACTTTGATGTAAACCCACGTTTTTAATACCTGACGTCAGAGACTGTTCCAGACACAGAGACATAGCATATGTGAAATGATTTGTGCTGCCTGCTTTTGCTTTCTGTTATAGTGGTAATATCGTGCAACAAATGCCATGGTTGTACAAAAGCGTAGTGATACTTGGTGTGCAATTATCAATGTTAATAATTATTTTTCTAAATGGTGCAGAAAATTGAATTGCCCATGCACCTCCCTCTTTTTATATTTAGTCAAGTTTTGACTAAATGTTTTAGCATACACGGGGAATGGAGACGACGGTCGTGGAGCATGTATGTGTGTGTGTGTGTGTGTGTGTGTGTGTGTGTGTGTGTGTGCGTGCGTGCGTGCGTGCGTGCGTGCGTGCGTGCGTGCGTGCGTGCGTGCGTGCGTGTGTGTGTGTGTGTGTGTGTGTGTGTGTGTGTGTGTGTGTGTGTGTAGAGTGATGCAGAAAAAATACAGGACCGATCTTCATAAAACTTCACATGAGAATTTCTGGGAATAATATCCCTAGAGGTGTCTTTTTTTTTTTTATAGATGTCTTTGATGACGTAATTTCCGGATTTTCGTAACAGTTGAGGCAGAACTGTCACACTCTCATTTTTTGACCAATTTGATTGACATTTTGTTTTTGCAAACAATTGGATTGCATTTCAGCTTGGAAGATGTTCTTTATATAACTATTGAGTCTGGTCATTAAAAATCGGAAAATTCTAAATTAAAATTTGAGCAATACCTTTACGATGATTACGAATGGCTTGCGAATACTGAAGAATATGCATTCAGTAGGAGCATGTTGCTAATATTCGCAACAAGAGACGAATGGTGGCGAATGGTTAAGAACATTTACGAATGTCTTGCGACCATGTCCTGATCATTACGAATTATTGGGGAATTCTATTCGCAAGGGAAATTCGGCACAGTGTAAGAGCAGTATTACGAACAATGCGAATTGCATAATCGCTTTATTCGTAAAATGTTTGCAAGCACTCGCAACACTCGCAAGGCCACTCGCAACGTTCGTAATACATCCGCAAGACATTCGTCTTCGATTTGTATGCATTCGCAATGATCGGTAAGGCTTCGAATTTTCAATATTTTTTCCTGTCCATTCGTCTCTTTTTTTGCCGAATACAACATGTTAATATTCGCAAGGATATTCGGCACAGTGTAAGACAGGCCTAATAGCATAAAGAAGCCTTATTATGTCTCCCGCAGCGAAGAGTGGCCCTTTTCTGCGAGCTGCTTGGCTGGCCTTGATAGCAAAACGAAGACGCCCGTCTCTCTGCAGTCTCTACTGTCGTACGTCTCACATAGTCCCGAATATCCTTGCGATTAAATCATTATGAAAATATTGTATTCAGCAAAAAAAAAAAAAGAAAAAAAAAAGAGGAATGGACAGGAACAATATTGAAAATGTGAAGCGTTACTAATCCTTGCGAATCTCTTACAAATGGTTGCGAGTGCTTGCGAATTTCTACCGATCATTGCGAATGCATGCGAATCCATACACGAATTTCTTGCTAATTTATTACGAATGTTGTGAGTGGCCCTGCGAGTTTTTCGAGTGCTTGCAAAAACCTTACGAATGAAGCGATTGGGCAATCAAATGCTATGAAAGCTCTAACTGCGGCCGCGTCTCTACGTCACTTGTTCTCCAGTGGCCATTCAGTGAACAATATTTATGAGTCAAGTTATTATTTTCCACTGTATGCGTTATTTGTATTTTTGACCAAAATATGACATTTTACACAGATCGAGATAGTCAGTGTTCCTCCGAGACCGCAATGCTCAGCGGTCGAGGTGAACAATGACTGTCAAGATCTGTGTGAAATGTTATATTTCGGTCAAAAATTCAAATAACATTTATGTATCGATCAATGTTTAGTAAGAACTCTTTCATTCTTTTACGATTGAACGCACACAAACATGTACTCTTTTGCTGTTTCGGCTATCCGAATGATATGAGTTTTTGTCAGACTCAGACGTCACATGGCTCAAATAAGGAAAAACCAATGTTCAGTCGATACATTCGTTTTATTTCTCTTCGTCATGCCAAGAGGCATCACGAGAGGAGGGAAGTCCCCTACCCCTCAACCACAAGACCTTTCACCATCTGATAGTGCTTTGTCCGAGGGGTCCAAGAAGTCTGCTCCCCCTAAGATGGCTTCCACCGATAAGGCTGCTGCTTCAAAGAAGTCTGCGCAGGCTCCTCCCAGGGGAGAGCGGGTATTTTATACCATTTTGGGCTACCCAGGCGACACCACCCGGCTGAATGAGAAAATTCGCATCAAAACCGCCATTTACTTGCAAGACATTTGCTTGATATTCTAAATGTCTGTAAGGCATTTTTAAGCAATCGCAGTCACTCGCAAGCGTTCGTATGGCTTTCGCAACATTCTAATGGATTGGCAAGAAATGTTCCAAACATTCGTTAGAAATTCGTAAGCCATTCGCATTGTTCGTGAGGAATCTAAACCATTCGCAAGATGTTCGCATAATTCGCAAGGACAAGACCTATAAACAAAGGGTTACGAACGCCTTGCTAGCACTAAGAATACATTGCAATGATTACAAATGGCTTGTGAATACTTGCGAATGGATAAATTCCATGTTCACAGAATCTACTAGATCTCATTGCAAATCAACCCAGCCAGTAGACAACGAGTTTACAATTTGACAAAATGGATGTGATGACAGCAGAGCGTTTTAAATGTTACGCTGCTTCCATCACTGCCATAATAGTCTGTTAACACAATGCCTAAAGTCTGATTACCTAAGTCAATCAGTATTAAAGTGTCTACCCGCCAGTTAACACGGATCTTAGATGTTCTGTCTGTGACACAACTCACAATTTATTGTACAACGCATTGAAAAACTCATGAATTTCGCACTGTTCCTAAAGCACGGCATTTTGACATTCAAATCAGTACTTACGATTGCATTAAAAAAAAAGCAAAGTCCATTGTTGACATTCTGACCTAAGAGACTGTAAGGACATTATATATCCATATACATACTATTTGAATACGCCCACATGGACACACACACACACACACACATACACACACGCGCGCACGCACACACACGCACGCACGCGCGCGCGCACACACACACACACACACACACACACACACACACACACACACACACACACACACACACACCTACACACACCTCTTGTTCCTTTAGTAAATCGCAATACCTTTTATTTCGTTGCAGTATTTGCATCTTGTGGCGGAGACTTCGTCGTACAAGAAATACGGTATGTATTTTAAAATCAAATTAACAAGCTGTCAAACTCATTTTCACAAAACAAAATTGAGTAAACAGAAAGAAACCGTACTAAGACTACAAATCTGTCCAAATGTTTTAGTTCTAAGAACAGTACAATAATGGACAATGCTTCAACAATATTTAATTAAAAAGCAACTTTTAACCCATGGGTTGATTCCAATTCATAAACGTAAACCTGATTATGCCTTTTAACGAAAATGATCGGCTTTGGAAAGCGGCGGTTGCTACGAGAAAAGAAGTCGTGGGTGAAGTCTGAATTAAAACTAACAGACTCATGTACACTTGCATAATCATCAACGCTGTCCTGTTGTTCGCATTTCTGTCCAAAGAAAAGTCAAGACCTAAACTTAGCAAAAAATATATTGTTGCACCCAACCAATTCATTCATTCCCAAATGATTTCATGCACATTTTATGCTTGGTCAGTATGGAGATCAAATGCGGTATTATTAAAGGCTGACATAGTCCTATTTAATTAGTCTAATTACTTCCAGGGCTTTTCCCATCGTTGCGGGGATGTATAATTTAAGCTTCCTGCAAAGTTTTAGGTTTGAAGTCCTTACCAATTAATTAATTCTTTATTGCATTGTTTAGCAACAGTTCTCCAGGACTTGGGCTATTTTTAGACCGTTGACGTGTCGTAAACCAACGATGGCGTTTTAGACTGTTCTGTTTACATTCGACACTATCAACACCACTTTGCAATACTGAAATAGTTTTTTCTGTGTTCGAAAGCTACAGCCAATCGTTATTATATCCCCTTAGGTACAGTTTTATAACATTATTGGCACATTAAAAATTGTTTAATTAATTAATGAACGCTACGAGTATGGCAGCCTTTAAAAGAGAGAACAAAATAGGTTTATGGTACAACATTACGTATGCGTAGCTGAAAAATAATATAACGGTCAATAATGATGCGCACAATATAGAACTCTGTTTGTCAGCTCTAGCATCTACAGTTATAAAGGCATTGTATGGGTCTTATCATGAGGAAATAATGCAGGCATGTAAGAGTTATATCCGTTTTAGATTATAAAACAAATAGAAATAGAAATCCAGATAATTTCTAGGGCAAATCTATGGTTTTTAATATATCATTGCAAAACAATCAAACCCAGATGACCTAGTTATTCACGGAAGTTATTCTGTCTTCAACACAATGTTGTAATACAACATTTAATCTTCATTATGACCAACTTTTGTTCATAAAAGTGCCATGTGTGTGCCAACACATTACATCACAATTAAGGTACGTAATTTTGGGTAGTGCTGCGCTCTTAAGAACACGCATAAAACAGGGAAACTGATTATACAATGTTCATTAATCATAATGAATAAACAGAACAACTGTTATGGACATTTCAGGCAGAAGTTATGAGCTACCAGGCCGAGACCGTGTCACTTACGCTGTCACGCACAGAGCAGACGCCAATAGAGGAAGTCCAAACCGCGGAAAGTGAACCAGAGCAGTTTGTAAGTTAACAAAAAATGTTTCATTTTGTGATAGCATTTGGGGCGTGACCGGTTTGTCACTGAGCACCGCGAGTCCTTTCCAACCAAAGCTAAGCTCAGCGCTACCGTCCAATGTAGGCCGGCACGGTTGGCCTAGTGGTAAGGCGTCCGCCCCGTGATCGGGAGGTCGTGGGTTCGAACCCCGGCAATCTAGTGGCTGCTCCGCCTGGCGTCTGGCATTATGGGGTTAGTGCTAGGACTGGTTGGTCCGGTGTCAGAATAATGTGACTGGGTGAGACATGAAGCCTGTGCTGCGACTTCTGTCTTGTGTGTGGCGCACGTTATGTGTTAAAGCAGCACCGCCCTGATATGGCCCTTCGTGGTCGGCTGGGCGTTAAGCAAACAAACAAACAAACCGTCCAATGTGTTATAGTTGTTAAAGCGCTTGCATGTGGTTCGTTATATCTGATATTGTTAGTTAGTTAGCTGTTGCTTTTTGGGTCCAGCGGACCATAATAGGCCAAATCAGGACCCTATCTGATATTGCATGTGTGCATTAATAAGATAGCAGTAGTAGCGTTTATAGATTGATGGGACATATGTCATGTAAATGAAAATACCAGATTCCGTTTGTGGAATGGCAGGTTAGCCATGTGATGGTGTTTGAGGGAAAGGATAGCTGATGTTGCGAAAATGATTATTGCGGTAGTCAAATGTTTTTTTCAAGACATCGCAAAGGCGGGTTGTCGCTAAGGAGCATGTCGCGGTAATGATAAACATAAGAAACCTCGAGGAAGACATTAATTTCCTAAATCCATCTCACTCAAACACCAAGGAACAGGAAAGCAACATCTTATTAGGAATTACCCGTGCTTAAAGTAAATGCATAACACTAATGATCATGAGTATACTGGATGAAACCCACGCTAACCCCTGTCCAATCAAATATCGTTTCCAGTCTCATTGTTTGTTTGTGCCGTTTTTCTTTTCAGATTGAATTCAACGATGTGAAAGAGCTTACTCTGGAATATCAGGCGCGGTTGTTGAATGAAAAGGTAGGTAGCAGTCTAAACAACAAAAGAGTAATTAGTAAGGTGTGGCTTGCTCATCAGGTGAGTTTTAGCTACTACTCATGACTTAGCAATGGAAACGAGCATGATATGATGATAAACCACTGTAACGAAACTAAAGTCTGTTTTTTTTAAACAGGTATACATCATATAGATGTTGATCTAAAAGATTAAGTTATTGTATGAGGTATATTCCCCAGCTGCTTTTCATTTCAACGTCACTTAGGCCCACATGAATGGAAGAGTAAATGGATACATGCTATTTTTCATTTTAACCAGCATTGAAAACCTGATAAACACAAAGAAAAGGAAAACATTTCCTTTGTTAGATAGCGTATTGCTTATTTCACAATCATTAATATGCAGAGTCATCGAATAGTTAAATTCATTACCACAAAATGCGGGTTGAGCAGGAATATGAATGAGATACTCACAACAATTGCAATGCATATATACTACATGTGGAAGAAGTTATGTGGAGAACTTCGTAGGTATCTATTTCGTAGTTTAGTGTGATTTGCTGTTTGTCAAACACACACACACACACGCACACACACACACACACGCACGCACACACACACAAACGCACACACGCACGCACGCACACACACACGCACACACAAACATATGCACGCACGCATGTTCCGCACCTTTTAGGTTTGGATCAACGTGTTCCAAAATTGGATGGTCCCTAATTTTACCTAAAAGCCTTTTTTGACTTCCTTGAGTAATCAAGAGACTTTGATGAATAAGCAGTGGTAGGCTATTCCGGATGTTTTTGAAGCAAGAGCTTTGAAATGTTGCACACTTCTGGGGATTCAATTATCACCCGACATGACACCAGTTTGGGGTTACAGTTGGGTCGTGTTCGGTTCATAAAAAAACTTAGATTTCTCTGATATTTTTGAAGCTAGAGCCCCCAAAATTCACACACTTGTGGGTTTGGATGGTCCCCAGATATGAAACCAATTTACTTGCTGGAGATGATCTATCATTTCTAAACATATCCACTGAGCTATCAAGAAAACAAGTCTTCACTTCATCAAACTATGATGTCATTGTTTGATTTTAGGTCAAAACTTAGTGTCTGGGGTAATTTATTCTTTGCTAGACTATTGGTGATGACGTCATTAAATTATGTCATGTCAGAAATGAGATCCCTCTGAAGGCATCATCTGAGAAAATATTAGCATTCCGGCCATTCAGTTGACATAATCCAAATAAAGCGGACTATTTATTATGTAAACTAAGAAATATAACACATTTAACAGACATGTCCAAGCCTTTATTATATAATCAGCAATTAAGTCCGAAAACTGCTTTTGTTAAGCAACCAACAATTGTATTAAATCAGTATACACATAAATAGTGCACTGAGTCTCAAATACTGTTCCCACCTTGAATAGTTAGAATGGAATAATCACATCTGGAACAATTTCGTCATTTTTTTCATACAATCTAGTTCCAAATGATTTTTGTCTGTAACTTGCCATGTTTGGTGAATCAATGCTACTAAAGAACAATTGAACGTTATCATAATGCCTTGTCTGTTATCCTGCAATACAGACAATGAAGAGAAATCCCTTATTGTTTCTGTTTCACAGCTTTGTGCACAGCTGGAACGTCGCATTTCCTAACTTAACCTTTTATGGAGTTCTTGCTGAAAGATTTGTTCCCGACAAAAACATCGTCTCCAGTCATCAATCAAGCAACCAGCATCCAGACACTACTGATTATTTTTGGTACAATTAAAACATATCTTAGGCTTTTCTCTAATGCCTCTGCATTTTATGTTGTCTACTAACTTGAAATCCGAAAACAAATACACCACTACTTGATTCACAACAAAATACTTAAACGTGCAAAAGCATGTATTTTAGTAACATAGTTTACTGATAATCTTGATCTCCAGACCGCATATCTACAACATGTTCGGATAGTTCAACCATTCTGTGACGTGATGCGTCAGCTACTGACAGACAAGTCGACAAACCGACCATCGCATTCGATCAAGAACAAGTAAAACAAGTCGCGTAAGGCGAAAATACAACATTTAGTCAAGTAGCTGTCGAACTCACAGAATGAAACTGAACGCAATGCAATTTTTTCTGCAAGACCGTATACTCGTAGCAGCGTCAGTCCACCGCTCATGGCAAAGGCAGTGAAATTGACAAGAAGAGCGGGGTAGTAATTGCGCTGAGAAGGATAGCACGCTTTTCTATACCTCTCTTTGTTTTAACTTTCTGAGCATGTTTTTAATCATGTTTTTGGAATCAGGAACCGACAAGGAATAAGATGAAAGTGTTTTTAAATTGATTTGGAAAACTTAATTTTGATAATAGTTTTTACATTTTTAATTTTCAGAGCTTGTTTTTAATCCAAATATAACATATTTATATGTTTTTGGAATCAGAAAATGATGGAGAATAAGATGAACGTAAATTTGGATCGTTTTATAATTTATTTTTTTTTTACAATGTTCAGATTTTTAATGACCAAAGTCATAAATTAATTTTTAAGCCACCAAGCTGAAATGCAATACCGAAGTCCGGGCTTCGTCGAAGATTACTTGACCAAAATTTCAACCAATTTGGTTGAAAAATGAGAGCGTGACAGTGCCGCCTCAACTTTCACGAAAGCCGGATATGACGTCATCAAAGACATTTATCAAAAAAATGAAAAAAACGTCTGAGGATATCATACCCAGGAACTCTCATGTCAAATTTCATAAAGATCGGTCTAGTAGTTTAGTCTGAATCGCTCTACACACACACACAGACAGACAGACACACACACACACACACACACACACACACACACACACACACACACACACACACACACACACACACACACACACACACACATATACCACGACCCTCTTCTCGATTCCCCCCTCTACGTTAAAACATTTAGTCAAAACTTGACTAAATGTAAAAACAGCAACCTTCCACAACTGGAACACTTTGATACCAACCTGTATGGTGCGCAACAGTCCTCCACCCCTGCGTCTGTCAAGCATGTGACGACCATTTGAACATTGACTACAAGTATACACATTTGATCATTTAGTTGTTTGGTTGGCAGCGTGTTTTTAGTTTTTAGTAATGCATTGTTTTAGAGTTTCAGAACAGATATGATGAAACATTGTGTTTATCTTGACTTTCAGGACACTGAAAAATCACCTGACGCTACGGAAACCTGTGTGGAAAAAGGTTTAAAAACTAATGAAAAGATGCCCTATAGTAAGGACCAGATCTGCCATATCCTCCCTGCGCAGTTGGTAAAGCTTAGATTGACCGTGCACCCAGGCGGTGTTGCATCTAGCAGCGCGAAAGGGTAACGTGGTTTTTTTAAATTCTTATTAAGCAGTAAAACTTAATCCTAAATCCTGGACATAATTGGTTCGGTTAGCACGATAATGTACGTTTGGTTTCTATCAGAAACTGTCTAATGGTTTAATTACTTCGTCCATTCAAAGTTCATCGAGAGCATCACAGTCGTAATGTTTAACATTGATTTTATGCTTAGATCAAAGGCTTATACTGTCACAAATGTTGGTTTTTAAAAAGTTTGTTATTGAAAGATGGGTATATATGTTCCAAGTCTAAACAGGTTTGTGACGAATGATCAATGAAGCACACGAGTTACCGGACAGTCTTCGATTATTGATTTTAAAGCTGTGTATGTATTACCTGTTTGTGAATCAATCTCTGCCGGGGCAGCTGTTTGTGTGAATATGCAGTGGTGTCCGAGGCCAAATACATCGCTTTGGTTTGACTCTTCCATTTGTCTTTCATGTGTACGTTATTCTTACTTTTAAAGTAGGCTGTTACTTTGTTTATTTGTTCTTGTGTTCTTGCACACTTTCCGGATCAGAGATTTTTTTACCGAGGTCACGTGACCGCCGCCCAGCAAATTCGACCTGACAAAAACGTAGGGTACCAAGTGAAAATCGACGAAAATCCGGTAAAGGCACATCTTGGTAGATTTTACATACAAGGAGAAAGCTAAATCAGCTATCTATGCAGTGTATGTTAGTTTCGTTTGCTATCTTACGTTTGTCTTGTGTTATATATGTCATTTCTAAAGATACTGGTGTCGATCGCAGGAGCGGTCAAAAGGGGGAGAGTTTGCGTCAATTTTGAGGAGTACCATGACAAAACGTATCGTATTTCAGTAATGACCTGGTGGATTGCTTCGAAACTTTGAGCATCTCATGCCTACACACGAGTTCTCTGGGTAAAATGTTAACTCATTGCAGATATTTGTTGAGATTGTATGCAGTCTTCCAGAAAATGTGTTAAAACCCATCACAGGTTTGAGTGCTTACATCTAAAAATAAAGTACATGTACTGCCAAAGTTGTTTTGAGTATGTCCACTGGTGACATTTTGCTAGTCATGTTAGCACATGAGAAAAAATGGAACGTTTCTCTTGACAGTGGTTATCGATTAGTGACTCTCAAAACTCGCTGCGGTCACGCATGACTTGGCACCACTGTAGCACAGTTATCCAAATACATTGTATCATGTTTACAGGACAAGCAAACGTAAACTAGAGGTTGTACGTAAACAAAAAAATGTGGCAGTATATGTAACACTCGTTTGTCTGTAGTGCATGCGAAGTCATGATGCTTTTAGGTAAGCTTACGAACATATGACGAATCTAAAAACATTGTCCGGAAGATTGCTTAAAATCCTAACTAATATCTGGAACAATACAAAATGTTACTTGGAGTATGGCTCATGGGTAGGCACGTGATCCTCAAAGTTCCGAGGCAATCCAGCGAGTCATTGTTGAAATACAGCGGGTTTTTTCATGGTAATCCTCAAAATTGACGCAAAACCTCCCCTTTTTGACCTTTCTCCATATTGAACTTTGCATCAATCATTTGTCTGACATGCGAAGTCATGAATTGTTTTGGACAAAATTGAACAATCCTATGACGAGTTTAGAAAATGTTTTTCGTAACATTACATAAACAAAATTAAATAACTGTCACAATCCAAACTTTTACTCGAAGTACGTCTAGTCTGTTGCTAAAATATTCTAAAAAGTTTCAAGCAATCCACTCAGTCATTGCTGAAACACAGCGCTTTTTGTCATGATATCCCTCAAAATCGACGCACAACTCCCGTTTTTGACCGCTCATGCGATCGACACCTGCATCCGTGGGAATAGCATAGCACACGAAATATGCAAGCTGGCTAAACTAAACAAAGGTGATCCAGATAGTCAAGTGAACGGTCTTAACTGGCATATAAAGTTTGAATGAATTGATACGTCATTTAAATGCAATAAATGTTTTGCAAAGTTTATTTAGTTTGTTTGCACATTTTGCCATTTCTGTGGCAAACTTCCCATTGTAATCTTTGTTTGATTATTTAGGTTTTATGTACATTACATATCTGTCTGCAAAGATTCTGATTGGCTGATTTTGTTTTGCAGATGGATCCGCATTATGTCTAATTCTGGAAAAGAAAAAACTCTGGTGCGTATTCTCGAACTCTAAAGACAATGTGTCAGCGCTTTCTTTTGGGAAAATCGGCCAGCGTTTATATGATTTCTTAACTAGTTTCTGTAGGTTCATTTTGCAAGGCCCATAGATTTAATAACTGTTTAGATTTCGGTTTATTCAACTTTTTTCCATCTGTTAGTTAGTTTCTTTTTTACATTTAGTCAAGCTTTGACTAAATGTTTTAACATAGAGGGGGAATCCAGACGAGGGTCGTGGTGTGTATGTGTGTGTGTGTGTGTGTGTGTGTGTGTGTGTGTGTGTCTGTGTGTGTCTGTGCGTGTGTGTGTGTAGAGCGATTCAGACTAAACTACTGGACCGATCTTTATGAAATTTGACATGAGAGTTCCTGGGAATGATATCCCCGGAAGAGTTTTTCAATTTTTTGATAAATACCTTTGATGACGTCATATCCGGCTTTTTGTAAAAGTTGAGGCGGCACTGTCACACCCTCATTTTTCAATCAAATTGATTGAAATTTTGGCAAAGCAATCTTCGACAAAGGCCGGACTTTGGTATTGCATTTCAGCTTGGTGGCTTAAAAACTAATGAGTGAATTTGGTCATTAAAAATCGGAAACTTGTAATTAAACTTATTATTTTGTCAAACGATCCAAAAATAATTTCATCTTATTTTTCGTCATTTACTGATTCAAAAAACATATACATATGTTATATTTGGATTACAAACAAGCTCTGAAAATTAAAAAATATGAAAATTATGATTAAAATTAATTTTCCGAAATCGATTTGAAAACTATTTAATCTTATTCCTTGTCGGTCCCTGATTCCAAAAACATATAGATATGATATGTTTGGATTAAAAACACGCTCCAGCAATGGAACAACCTCTAACGAACAAACGAAAACCACCAACCAACAATCATATCAATATGTACGTCAACTGGATGCGTTATACTGGATGGGGAAGTAGACAAGCAGAGAGACAAAGAACGTGAAAACAACTTATTTTTATCATTGTATACCTTTTTAATAACCTCAGGTGTGTGTAAAACAACAGGATGTGTGTTATAGTCAATTTAAAACTTAATATTGGTCTGTTTTTTAGCTAGTGACGGAAATATATCCAGCGACTACAGACATATCTCTGCATGGATTGCCTGAACAAGCATCAGTCAATCATGAAAAGGTGAGACCTGTTTTCCTTACGGTGAACGATTGTGCGTTTCTAATAACTTCTTCGGTGGGCACCCAAAGCCTTGTAAAGCGTAACTAAAACATTCAGTCAAAATTGTTGTGCATGAATAAAACAACCAAGGAATACAAAATAAAGTTACAGAGAGAGGGTAACAAGAAACAGGCAGAGAGATTCTATCAGGCTTTAAAACAATGACACAAGGTGATGTCATATATATTTCCACTTAAAAATTGATGTCATTTGCGTGTTCCACATTACACTTGCTTGCAAATTCGATATCTGGGTGAAGGGCCCATAATATGAACCGCCTCGCAATATGGACCATCTTCTATTCTGACGAACAAACGGTGCTAGAGTGCTCTAAACATTTTAATTCGCCATATTTACTCATTCTAGATAACTTGCAAATATTAGAACAGATGCAGACGCAGAAACTCAATATGAAATATATGTTGTTAAATAAAATTGACTTATGGCATTTGCGTCTTTCATGCAGAGAGTTTTATAAAAATCCGATTCCCGGATAATTTTGTGTGACTTCTTCACTTGATCAACATGTAAAAATTTACTGCACGCACATTTGTAACGCTATTAGATCAAGTTCTTTAAATAGCAAAATACACATTGATTCTGGAGAAGAAAAAAAAGACATTTCTAAAAGTGTGTGTGTGTGTGTGTGTGTGTGTGTGTGTGTGTGTGTGTGTGTGTGTGTGTGTGTGTGTGTGTGTGTGTGTAAATAATTTGTGTCTGTGGTTTGCAGGAAGCATATTGTAAGCCTATACAAGAAGAACATCATCAAGTACGTGAGCTGACTCTGGACAACTCGAACAGAAAACACAGACGGAGAGAAAAACATGTTCCCCTCTCCCCCAGCTGAGGCTTGTCGTGCCGAGAGGGCTGCGTCTGTGTGTGATGTCTAATCAGCTGGACTTTAGAAGTAGAGTGAAGCAGTTTCAATTACAAACTTTGGAGCCTAGTCAAAATGCATACACTTATTGCGTGTGCCAACAATGCGGCGATTTGCATGTCGTTTTCGAATTAAGTGGAAAGTACCACCCAAATTATGTACTTTAATTTCGATTTGATGTGTTGGCGTATATATCGCACTTTTACGATAAAACTTGGTCTGTATGAAGATTAAATGTTGTATCTTTAAGAAAATGGTTCTTTTGACCCAACATAATATATCTGTGGGTTAAAATAGAATAACTTCCGGGAATAACTAGGTCAGCTGGTTTTTGATCGTTTTCTCATTGATATCTTAAAAATCATTACAGATATCCACTTGACATTTTGCAGAATGTTTTAAAACAACATTATCTGGATAGTGGCATAGCAGTTTGTAATGTTCTTGAATAGGAGACTATTTGAGATTTTGTTATTGTTGTCAATTTTAAGTTTGTTTTATATGTATTCTTATACGGACATAACTCTTTTATGTATGCATATAAGTATCTCCCTATGAAAGAATCCAGATAATATACCCTTCTAACATCATTGTTGACCGTTATTTTATTTCCAAGCCACAAGTACATAATGATGTGCCATAAAACCTATTTTGCTTACAAGAACAGCATTTTAATGTCAATACTGACCCACGTTCTATAATAAAAGTGACATTATGCTAACCATCACATGATATCGCAATTTAGGTATGTAATTTTGGATGATACATTCCCCTTAATCCCTTTTGCGTTTTTTTTTATTTTGCATGATCATATATATATATATATATATATAATTGTCAATTCCTGTATTGCATGCAGTGTATGAATGTATGAGTGTGCGTGCGTGCGTGCGTTCACTCGCGTGTATATGCTTGGGGGGAGAATGTCATTTCTAGACCATTTCTTATTTTTGTCTTGATAGTGTGAACACAAACATATTAATCAAGCAGAAGTCTACCAGCCAAAGCACTGTATTCCTGAGGCGAAGGACATATCGGCCACCTCAGTCGATCACACACACGGATCGCGGCGATGATCTTTACCCGTCAGAGAGAGTGAGAGTCCTGATTTACAGAGAAAGGGACCGCGAGATAAAGCCCCGGTTGTCAGAGAGGGAGATGGAGAATACTATATGGTTTGTGTGAAACCACGTTTACAAGAGTTGTTTTCTAAAATAGTGAAATGCAAGCGAGACCAACCTTTTCACTGTTTAAAATCAAAACAAATGTAAACCTAATACATCACACAGCAAGCCATGTATTTTTATGTTCATCTTTAATTCTGTGCAAGCGTGCCTTCTGCCTCAAACTTCCAGACGAAGTCGAAGTGTCAACATTCAAGATGCCTCTTCTTGAACCTCTCTTCCAAAGTGAACAATCTGACGTCAAAGAAATGTATCTATCAAGGACTCTAGGCAACAGCCCTGAGCAGTTTCGTTTGAAGAATCGGATAATTGGACGACACTCACCGTGTTCAAGTTTAGGTTCCCATTGTTGTGTGAAATTCCACTCTAAACTGTAGCCTGAGTTAGGTAACAAAGAATTATTCCTTGTTGTGTAACTTGGCAAGAACACAACCTTAGTCAGAATCAGAAGTGCATATGCCGATACCACACCAGCTTTGCTGGTACAATATGTCAGAGATGTATACCACCATGTTACGTGTGAAATCCAATTACACATGGAACCATGAACCCATCCCTGGAGAGACTCTTAGTTAAATGTACACCTGGGGGATTTTAACGTGTCTTCGGACAGTGCTACGTCATAAACCTCATTCTATAGCACAGGGACCCTGTGTTTGCTTTGTTTGAAAGTTTGCCGCTTTCTGACAATAAGCGAACTAATCAGAGTAACATCATGAACTGAATACCACCGTGCACGTACTCCCTGTTTGCCTTGAATGAAAGACTGTCACGTTTATGTTAAAAACAAACTAAACAAATCGTATATTTTAAAGACACATTTAATATCAAGGCGGTTATCCTTGTGATGGTATCTCAATAAAAACACCTTTTTCAGCAATACTAGCACCGCACTCAAATGATTACCTGCAGTTTTTAGTTTCTACATGCAAATTAATCGGATACTTCAAAGTAAAGATGATAAAGATACAAAATAACTAGGACAGTTGCTTGGGGGATGGTGGCTGAAGAGGCGGCGGAGACCCTTCTCCTGGCTGTTCTGTTGGGGGCCGTCGACAGGAGGTCAGGGAAGCTCATCTGCGACGTTGTCTCCCATGTCTGCGTCCTCCTTCGACAGTGCCGTGTATGATGCTTTTGGAGAGGGTGTCATACCTTGTGACGTGGCCAAACCACACCAACTTCTGATGCTTAACGGTTGCCAGCGGAGATTCTTGTAATGTGTTCTTGCTAAGTTACATAATAAGGAAGCATTCTTTGTTACTTAACTCGGGCTACGGTTTGGAGTGTAAATTCACACACAAATATGAACATATAAACTTTAACACTGTGAGTGTCGACCAATTATCCTATTAAGATACCTGTGTTGAAACGCTATCTTATCCAATAACCCATCATGCCTGTGCTGACACCATAAGGAAGCTGCTGAGCATTGCTTGTTGTTTTGGAGCAATCATGATGTTCTCTAAAAATCAACAAAACATGCTCTACCTGTAGAGTATCAATTGACTCTGTTTACTGTATGGTTTATTGAGCTTGTTTCTTTTGGAAACAAAACCAAAATGTTTTGACAAGGTTCATAGTTGTATGAAGTAAAGCGAAAGATGTTGATTGTACTCTTTGCTTTACTGTGATGAATTTGAGAGATTATTCTTGTGTACTTGTTTGTCATCGAGGTACTTGTTGGAGGCAATATTTGTGTTTAATAAAGATGTTATTTTGTTTTAAAATTATTTATTTTCATACGCTAAGCTATTATTTTGCGCAAATTATTCCTCCTGCAGACCAATTGACCTAAGAAAGTAAATGTGCCATTTTCTCTCTGTCCCTCTCCCACCCCATTGTTTTTCTTTTCGCTTCCATTGTTTTTGTATTTTTAATGGCAGGGATTTAATGGACCAGCAAATTAGATGGACCAGCAGCAAAAAAGATGGACCAGCAGCAAAAAAAGATGGGTTTCAACAGCAAAGTAGCTGCGATAAATATTTTCGGCAGCAAAAAATATACTTAGCAGCAAATTGGATATCTTAGCAGCAAAAAAGATGGTTAACCAGCAGATTTGCTGTTTGAACAGCTGAGATGATATTTAAACTGAAAATTAGATACTTTACCAGCAAGAAAATACAACTGACAGCAGAATTGATGGTCACAGCAGCAGAATAGATGATTGATCACAGCAGCAGATTACATGAATTCAACAAACGTGACTACATATGAACTGTTATCAGAGTTGTATCTGGGTCTTATTCACCTGAGCTTTGTTCGCCTTCTAGCAATTGTGGGGTGACATGTACTTTATTACGGCACGCTTTATTACTGAGACTGAGTATTTTCATCTTCTAGATAACTTCTTGTGACTACATCTGAACTACTGTGGGGCAACTGCATGTAAGTGCAACACAGTTTCAACACAGTTTGTCAAGTATGGATGACACTGAGTTTGAGACCATCCACCCCATCTCCCAAGAGGCATCATCCAGTGAAAATGAAGAATTGCCACCAGCAAAAAGGCGTAGGGGAATAGCCAGGGAATGGCAGAAACAACGGACTTTTGATGATGAAAAGGCTGCCGATGATTTTGTGTCTAGGGTGAGCACTTTATAGTTGAATGGTAATGAAGATCAGTGGGAATGATGATGATGATGGCAGTATGAGGAGTGATGATGATGGTAATGCTGATGATGATGATTGCTGTAGGGAATAAGGTGATGGCGAATGATGATGATTGTGATAAAAGTGATGGTGATTAGCACATACATACAGGTCGTGGTGATGTCGGTGGACAACAATGTTGGTGTCGGCGACGATAATACTGGCAGTGATTTTCCAGAAATGGTGATGGAGGTGATGCAAGTCGGTAGATGAGGAGAAGGAGTAAGGTGTTTCGTTCCTCGCACAGGCTTTATGTCGTTTCAGGATGAGTGGGCCATAAGCTACACACATAAGACGACTGATGGAAAGAAGGTGTACTTCAAGTGTAAACGAGGAGCCAGCTGTTTGGCGGGGATGTTCCTACTCTACAACACTGAAGACCAAACCGTCTCCTTGTATGAATCCGGCGAACACGACCACACACAGACACCGACCCGTACGCAAACACACACACACACACACGCGCGCGTGCACGCGAGTGAATTGCTTAGGTTGGATGCAAGGACTACTTCTCTCAGGACATGCAGACCAAAATTCAGGCCTCTGATCTCAGAGGCCATTGCTTTGTTCAATTGTATGACTTCCTACTGCCAAAATATGTTGTATTTTGTTGTTTTTGTCCATAATTCTGTGAAAGAAGATATAAAGTGAACATAAAAATGCTATTTTATGGGTTTTGAGATGAATTTTTTTGCTGAGAGTGAGAGTTTAGAACAAGAAGAGGTAAGACTACTTGGCCCTTTTTATGTGTTGTTATTATTATCTTTAAGGATAGTAAGTACTGTGTGTTTGTTTTGATTAATCCCATTGCTTCTAGAGTGAGTTAAGTTTTTGCAGAAATTGTGAGGTAGCATGAGCATTACCAGAGCGGAGAGTCTCTCTCAATCAAAACAAAACAATAATTATTAATCTTAAAATCAATCAATTAATAATTTTAGCTTGCAACACTTAACAGTTTGTTTTAAAATCATCATTCAAGTAAAGGACTTAAAGAAATAAATGAAACACCAATGGATATCATATTCATAAGTAAGAAAATGAAAAAGAGAGAAAGAAATATGGGGGGAGGGGGGGGGGGTGAGCAGTAAAAAGGCTACTATTCAACTTCAAGAGACGCAAAAACGTTATGAACATCAATATAATTGTAGAGTTCACTAACTTATAAATGTGTCCTCTGAAAAGCATTACAATGTTAATTTTAGTTGTAATTGTGAAAGATATGTTGACGAATACATGAAAGAATATTCAAATAATTTGCATCAACTTTAGTGAAAATACTTTGAAAGCCTGCACTATTTTACACACGCAAAAAAATCAAGATACACTGGCCGGGACTTGAACCCAGATAACCAAGCCTTAGGCTTGGGATGTTACCTTACATTACCAGCATGGGGGATTTTTGTGTGTTTATCTTTCCTTTTTTAGTGGGAGGGGGGCGGGGTCAAAAAAGCTTAGGCCTACCCTTTCGCTGGGATCAGATCATTCTAGCTCTTTTCACTGAAGTCTGGAGGAGAACTGCATCCTTCTCGTGGTCCCGTTCCAGATTCTGAAGTCCATGAAGCAGCACATTGGAGAGATGCCTGAAGAGCCTATCGCAAGTAATGTCTATGTCATTGAAACTGGCCAATGTGCACAAGATGCCAGTAAGTCTCTTGCGGCAGCATGCCCGATGACGAGCCTTTTTCACAAAAGAAAGTCCAATCCTCACAAGCTCAAATGTGCAGGCATGTGGTGTCTTCAACTTGCCTCTAGACACTTGGTGGATGAAATCCTTGGCCTCACTGGTGACAAAGGGCTCTTCGTCCGTGAACCCAAGCTCCTCTTCACACTTGCTTTCCAGCCAGCCTGCAACATAAGCTGCACTGCTCTCCTCACTTGCTGTCAGTGTCACGTCTGCTGTACAGATCTCCATGGAGGCTGCATCCTCAAAGTCAACACTAATACCTAGGCAGGTGTGCTCTTTTGGCGCAGACTCAACCTCGATAGACTCCAGGAAAGAAGCTGCATGTTTGGCGAGTCGTTTTTGGCTGGCAGAAAATACATCTCTAGATGTCATGAAGCAGTTTGCCCCGGTTGTCTGTCGATAGACTCCAAATTCACCTTCGAGTCTGTCACTTTGAATTTCTCTCAGAACAACATAGTCAAATCCGGCAGAAGTGAGCAGATAGTGGCAAACAGCTTTCAGACCTTCCATGGTTTGAACCAAAGCCTTCCTGGTGTCATGAGTAAGGCATTTTATCCGTGATGCTCCCTGCCCTGACTCTGCCTGCTTGAAAATCATCAAGAAAGTATCCAGGGAAGTTGAAGCTTTCTCTTGGACAGCACGATGTGGGTCATTCAGACGCTGATCTTGTCCTTTTCCAGATACATTGACAGTTTTCCACCAGTTGAGGACTGTTTCAATGAAGCTAGCCGTCTGACTGCATCCTCTCAACCTCAGTGCGGCAACCACTTTGTCATTGAAAACTCGCAAAACATGTTTCACATTTTGAAGTTGAAGCTTTGAAGGACAAACAGCAGAGTGAGTGAGTGGGCTTGTCTTGAGGATGTTGTCTCTCTCTTCTTTGTACAGCTGCACAACGTCTTCAAAAGATGCAGTTGCATCATCACCAAGCGTTATTTCTTTGGTCTTTTCAGTAATCCAATTGTTGCGAATGCACTTGAGGAGATGAACTGTATCAAATAAGAGGAACCAGGTACGCTCTTCACTCAGTGGATGCTTGGCTATGGCAGTTGTCTCTGATTGTCTGTCGAACAGTTTGCAAAAGTGTTGATTGACCTTGTGGTTGTCTGTTATGGACCCTAAAACATGACCACCTGCTTTCTCTACACGACCTGCTGCCTCCATCACAACGCCATACTGGTAGTCCGCTGTCAGCCTGTGCACGGGTGTCACAGAAATCATGACGCTAGGTCCCCTGTGTAGCGCCTTCATCATTACACAGAGCATGGACGTTGCTTTGCTGTTCTCATCATTTTTTGCCATACCACTCAAAACACCACCAGCAAAAGCAACAGTCGGCCTAATTTTCACTTCGTCGACCAACAAGAACACATTCTTTTGCTGGTCGATCTTAACTTTTTCAAACGTTCCTTTCAACACAGAGTCAGTGTCAACTGATGAAACTACAGATTGCAGCTTACGCTTACTGGGCAGCACAAGATACTCTCTTAGAAGTTCATAGTTGCAGTGGGGGAACGACTCGATGGCAAAACAATAATCATTGACAGAGTACTGCTTCTCAATCAAAAGCTGCAGCTGATGTGTAAGAAATGACAGTTTCTGGGCATTCTTATTGTCTCTACAGCAGTCAGACTCAGACGAATGAGAACGCAAAATATCTACAACTTTTCTGGTCACAGAATCACAGTGGGGTTCAAAGTTGACAGCTATATGAACTGCTTCAAGAAACTGACTGTTTGAATTCATGCCATTATTAGGATGCAGAATTTTCCCTAAGGGCACTCTTATTCCACTCTTAAATGCAATGAGAGTAAGTACACAAGTGAGTGTCGCTTTGTTTTCCACAATGATGGAGACTTCTGATTCGCTAAAATCATCGTTCATGAAGACACACACAAGCCGATCGTTTGTTCTATTGATGATGACATTCGTGTACTTTTTTCTCAATTCTGACTCTGGCCTGAAACTTGAAAAGTCTTTGATAGTATCCTTTTCCCTCCAGAAGGCTAGCTGACGGTCCTCAGCATTCGTTGTACGAGGTGGAGGTTTTGAGGTCGGCAGACATGATTTGAGAACATCAAATTCGGTTGGGGGATCAACAGGCCGTGCTTTTGTTCCAATCCCTTTTGCAGCATAACCTTCTTTCCAATGGCGTTCACAGATGCGATATGTTTCTGGATTGATCACAAAGTGTTCGCGTGGAGGGATTGCTGCAATCCAGCTCTGCCTTTCTAATGAGTCTGCTGGAAGTTTGAACAAACGACACTTGTTCGCCTTGTTGTAGTTTCCTTTACAGTTCACCACACCACACTTGTTCACCATTTTGAAACATTACTAAAAAGAACCTGCCATTTACAGATCAGGAACAGTGTACCGTATCCAAAGAATCAAAAACAGCAAATCACTTTGTAAAACTTTGAAGACAATCACAATGGATGACTGTTGTCAGGCGATTTAAAACAATACATCACATCCAAGCACTGGAAACTGATACAAAAAATTCACACTGTCGATACTTGAAGACGTAATCCAAGACTTCCTTCACTGAATATGAAGTAACTACAGTATCCGAGGCAATAGAAACTGCGATTCACTTTTGTAAACACATCAATTGAACACGTTGGTTGCCATTTTGAATGAAAACAGGAAGGAACAGTGTACGTATCCGGTTTTGTGCGTGCGTTAAAGAAAATAGTGCAGGCTTTCAGCATGTTCTTATTCGTCTAAATTAGTTTATATGTGATAATTCATCATTTAATTGTCTTTAATATGGTATAAACATTATATCGAATGCATGCTGAGTGTCGGATCTTTTGAAAACAGATCGTCTCTATCAACACAGAGAGAGAAGTAGCCCTTCATTAAATTATTGCGCGCTGCGTGTGTGCCAGACTCCAAAGCAGCAGCCCAGGGGATCTAAAAATAGCACAGCTCGCAGCAGGCGCAAATTGAGCATAGCCTTCGAGATTGTTAGCTGGGTTTTGGCTGTGCGTGTACTGGTAGAAGGAGTACTTGGTTGGATGTCAAATTAAAAAGGTCTGAAACAATGTATTTGATTTTGAGCGTACATCATGTGTTTCATTTGTTGACTTTGCAGAAGGCAATCTCAGTATTCTGGCTGCAGATCTAAAATCTAATCAAGCTTCAAGGTAATCGGTCAGTGATAATAGGGTTCTTCCCCTTTGCCTATGGGTAACACCGACAATGTCAATGCCCGTGCAAGATATTGATGCTGTAGTTGGATATTGGGCCTTTTAAAGAAAAAAGGAATGGAAGTGCTTGCTGCAGACTTCTTGAGTTCTGCACTGAGGCTGTTGCTATTGATGGGTGAATCATGACTGAATGTTTGCACCATGTTGTTTGTTTACATGGTACAATCATTGTCGCTGAATTTACCTAAGGTTGCAATGTAGATTTAGAATCAGTGCTGTTGACATTTGTGTGAGTGCGTTTTAGCTGCAGACGCTGCTCGCTACACAAGAAAAGCTAATTTACCTTGTAACTGTTAATTGTTATGGTTTTGTCTGTCGATCACCGTGCTTCAGTTCAAACTGAACTTTGCGTTTCGTAAGGTTAGATGAAACTGTGCTTGGAGAACTCGACCCGCTGTGCAGTTAAGAGTTTCCACTTCATTTTCAGTCTTGCATAGTGTTTCATTGATTCACCTTGTGTCAGTGCAACGTGCCATTTAATATATATTTTTTTTTTTTTTTTTTTTTTTTTTTAAAGATCAGTGTGCATTTTTAGATCAGTGGTGTAGTGTTCGTGGAAGGGAGGTTACTCTAGCTTTACCTCCAATCAGAACAGCGAGGTTCGTTTGCTGTCACTATCACTATCAGTTGATTCTTCGCTTTTGTTCTTTTTTGACTCGACCTGCACCCAAAGTGTAAAGATAAACGCTTTGTTTATTGAATCGCATACCTCAGATACGTATCATGGTTTTGTCTTCTGTGAATGTTGTGTTTTCTGTTGTTTAGCCATGTGAGCAATGCTCTTCAATCCACAGAAACATGTTCGGTGCAGGGTCAAGGGTCGGCAGAACTATAGTTCCTCGGCCAAACCGGAATCGGTACTATGATGTATTTTTTTGAGCCCATTATGTATATATCCCATCTATACTACATATAAAAATGGATGTAAGGGTGTGTGTCTGTCTGTCTGTGGTCGCCATACCTTAGAGATGTCAAAAGATGGCAACAGATAAGCACAAGATATTTTGCATGCACACTGCCCTGGACCCACAGATGTGCACCTGGGTTTTAGTTTCTCCAGATACTGTTTCCTTCCTCGGATAATTACCCTCCCCATTAATGAATACAGGCTATATAGTGCAAAGGAGGTAAGTCATGCTTTGTCACCCATGGAAGGGAGGTAACTCTCATCAAACCAGAATACCGTGTCATTCTCAAGGGCTGCCCCCCACCTGCTATTTCGAATTTTCCTAAGGAAGGAAGATAACTGAAGTCAAAGTTATTTTTCAGCAAAAAGAGTGTGTTGATGGTAATGCTTTCACACTGTCAGTCCCAGCCTTTTAATCCAAATGTATGAGCTCACACTTTCATCTATTCTTATTCTCATTAGAATAAGATTCTAGAGGTTTCTGAGAGAGAGGGGGTATCAGAAACACCCGGGCGAAGCCGGGCACTGACTGCTAGTATGTATATGCATTATGTGCTTTCTTCTGTGGTCCCCGGTGATTTCTGAATAAAATATATTTAAACCATAATGAGCTTTGGGTAGGAAAACAGGAGAGGACGGGGCGATTGGAAAAGGGTCACATTTCGTCTCCTGCCATTGACGGCGAAAACCATGGTGACGAGGGCTTCACGCTTTTGGTAAAATATGTACAGTGGGACCCTCTTATAAGAACATTGTTTTACCTTTCTTATATTCGAGGTATTTTTTTATCCAGCGACCTAGGAAATATATCTTCGAGTGTTTGTGATATTTTTCAACCAATGTATTGTTTTGCTAATACATGTACTAAATTGTGTAACCCTTTGTTTTTTGAAAGAGATTTAAAATGATTTTTCCCATGGAGCTATTTGCTTTTAAGATGTATTAGTATGTACATAAATTAGTATAAGTTATTACTTGCATGCTTTTGATCTACACTTCTTTTTGCAATGTGTACAATGTTTAAATTCTCTTTACAGATTTCTGTAAACTTCAATTCCAGTTATTGTTGTATCGCATTCTTCGCACCATTTTATTAGAGGTGTGGTTATTCAGTTTTTCGGTATCTCTGTAAAATAAACTTTTTTAAAAAGAAAGGCAGTGATGGTTTTTTATGTTCATGTACTACAATATAGCTATTCTGATTGACACGTGGGGGAAGTCGGGGGCTGTAATTGGATGGTCTCACACATCCCTTTTCCAATCATCAAAGCATAACACTACGGAAGTTGGTAATTTTTTGCCGATATCCAAACGATATTAGCAATAACAAAGACCCGTCGCGATATAACCTTGAATGGTTGAAAACGACGTTAAACACCAAATAAAGAAAGAAAGAACAAAGACGCATGGTTCCGGTTTCTTCCACGTGTATAAAGTACACGCATACCTCGCCAGGTTTGTTTCTGTGACTAGTCGACAGACGATGCCATTTGCTTTGTGTGTGTTTTTGTTGTTGCTTACTGTACATGACATACATTACGTGTAAAATCCAGTTCTTTAACAGGCAAGAAACCATGCAAAGTTCAAGAAGCTGCAATCTGAAGCGATCTATCTCTGATTCTAGCAGACGATCTTTCCTATGTTTAACACAAAATTAGCAAACTCTCCTGTCGCATAGAACGTCCATTGTATATATAGTGCAATGTTGAAATGAAGTTACCAGTCTGAAACGTTTCTTCTGAGAAAATCCTTGTTCTCTTATCATCTACAGATGTACCGCAGTCTTCACCACGCGAATCCCCAACATAAATCATACTTTCGAACCTAGAATATACGTAAGCAAGCATGATACGTCATGACGTCATATGATTCCTCGCATATTGACGTAATGCTAACCGTCCGGTTATCTCGAGTCTTCTCCGTAATACATGTCCTTGGGTTTTTCAATGTTCCGTTATTTCCGTGGATACATGCGCAAAGGGATATGCGCACTATAACCGTCGTCTACAATCAACGACATGGACCATTCTGGTAGTTGTTGCTGACAAAAACATGATTTTAACACAGCATATAATGTCAGAATAGCTATATAAACGCTATTGTGTTTTCAGCGTAGCAATAGGGTCCGATATTTAGACTCGAACAAGTATAATGAGACTTGTCTTCGACTCGTCGGCATTATACTTGTCTCGTCTAAATATCGGACCCTATTGCTACGCTGAAAACACAATAGCTGTTAATATTGGGTTTTAATCAAATAATTGTGTGTCTCGATATTTTAACATCTTGTGTTATTCTCTTCTTGTAAGTCAATTATTCTCTGACATTTGTAATTGTAACTTTCCCGTGCTTTTAATTTAAATTGTTTTATTTTGCAAAGGGTTAAATCCAACTCGGCCTCGTCAATACAGTTCGCCTCATTGTTTCATGTCTGGCCAGGCTTTTCAATTGGAGAAGACCTTCCCTCAACTTGGTCACATACCAACAATCAAAACCCTGATTGATTGCTGTGTTCAGTTGGCATTTTCGATTAATTATTTTGCATCCTTCACATTTATGCCGATTTTTCAAATTGAAGCTTTCTGTGGTACCCTATCTTGGAAGACTGCGATGTTACTCCTGTGACCAAAAAACTTCAATCTTAAAAGTGAGCTTATTGGCCCCTAACAGATGCCTCCCTAGCATACAAATGTTGTATAAATCACAGGCGTTGGAAACATTTACGTGTGAATGAAAAGGAGAGTACAGTTATTCTTAATATATAAATTACGTATCTGCCATGTTACTCCTACTGATTTTTTCTTTAACATTGCAGAGAATTACAAATAACATGCAGTGCTTGTAGCGGAGAAACTGTTGCTGTCTTCGTATCAATAAAGCAGAAGTTGTCTTTCTTTGATCTCCCGCTGTCTGCAGCTGTTCCTTGCAGTAGAGAAGAGACACCATATTCAGCGTATACTCGGCTGACAAGCACTTAGCAGTTACGTTGGATTAAGTGTGTCCTGCCTAATTTGCTTGATGTTATAGAATACATGCGAGCACATCAAAACACATATGATTTAAATACACCCGTAAACAGTGAAAGGCCACTGCAAATAAGTCAAAGCGGGCATGTATCCTGTGAAAACAAAATCACACACACACACACACACATACACACAAACGCTCACACGCGCATAAACACACACACGCAAACGCACACACACTCACGCGCGTACAAACGTTTACACACGAACAACCAATGCACATAGGGAAACCACATTGTCTTCTTTAACAGAAAGCAAAAACGTTTAAGTATCATTTACTAAGAATAGAATAGAATCGAATAGAAAACGACACGACATGACACAACACAACACAACACAACACGGCAACACAACCCGTTACTACACTACGCTAAACTACACTACGCTACACTACACTTCAATACACTACACTACACTACACCTTACTACACTATTCTACACTACACTACACAACACAACAAAACACAAAACAACACTGCATTACACTACACTACATTACACAAAACAACTGAGCACTACACTACACAACACAACACAACACCACACTACACCAAACTACACAACACTACACTAAACTAAATTACACTACACCTTACTATACTACACTACACTACACTACAATATACTACACAACACAAAACAACACTACATTACACTACACTACACTACACCTTACTATACTACACTACACTACACAACACAACAAAACAACACAACACTACACTAAACTAATTGACACTACGCTACACAACACAATCCAACACATCACCACACTATACTATACTAAACTACACTACACTTCACTACACTACACTACACTACATTACACCACACTACACTGACTACACTACACAAAACAAAACAACACACAACTACACTATAGTGCACTAAACTACACTATACTACACTAATCTTCACTACACTACACTACACTTTCCTACCCTACATTACACAACATGAAATAATAGAATTAAATTGAATTGAATAGAATACAATTCATATAATATACTATTCAATAATATGATGTAAAAAACACACACCATAATAGACCATAATAGAATATGATAAAATAGAATAGAATAGACTGTGATGTAATGTAATGTGATGTAACATTATATATCCCATGACCTCCCTTCTTTGTCTCTGTTACTTCAGTATGGGTATATATGTTGTATTTTTATAGCTCAATAAATACATCATGGACTCCAAAAAATATATGATAGTGCAGATTCCGATTTGGGCAAAGAATTACTTTCCTCCCGACCTTTGACCTCGCGCCGAACAATGTGACACATTTGTATGAAGTTCCAAAATCGTATTGCACGGCTCAGAAAACCATATCAGTTGCACGCAAAAATGAATCTCAGAACTGATCTGATGTATGAGATGCAATAAGCAAACGTTTCTTTCATTATGAAAGCAATGCAGGTCGAAAAAAACGAACATTCAACTTACAAGATAACCAGATGCTAGCGAACCAAAACAAAAACACGAGTACCCTCCCTTGCATCGTTAGCAGACGACTTTTGAGAATCTGTCGGTAGTGTGTTTTGGTGTGCGTCTTCAGTTTCTCTGGCAGTGTCGGTGTGGGAACTGACAGAAGCTAGGGAGCACAGATAATAGAAGCCCTGTCACATAGACTAATCACACAATCAATACACATTTGGCTCATGTTTTAAATGACAGTTTCGAGTTTGTTAGTCAAACTCAAAGCAACAGCACTGTCACTGGTGACATGCGCAGCGAGACCGAAGCGTCCTTTACCTGGCACGGTTGGGCTTCGCTATCAAACATCGGCTGTTTCACGTGTTTTGCGAGCAAGTCTACTCTTTTGCCTGGCTCTGCAGTAAATCCACATTGGCGATGAAGGTATCCAAGAACTTAACATGTGTGTATTTTTCCGTAATCCAGTCATATTCCTTCAAAATGCAATCAATCGGCGGTGACAGACGTGTCGGTCGCGTTTTCCTCACACCCATACCAGTTTAAGTTCATCCATGCAAACACACTCGCAAAACAGTTTATCACGTAGATACATTTCAAGCAAATGGTTAAATCTAAACCTACAGATTTGTTCCCTAAAATGTGCTTCTCTGTCAATAAGCCTAATTACACACGTTCGAGAAAAACAACGTGTAATCGATTCTGAATCGAGTAAGCCAAATGGGTCCCAAACCCGTTTCGCCCGTTCTGCCGACCTGAAACGCAAAACAAAAGAATTGTGCGCTTCAACTAAATTAATTTCTATACGACTTCATTACTTTCTTGCAACTTATGAACCTTTACTTAAAGCTTTTAAATGGTCTGAAAGTAGTGTTACCGCGTAGGCCTACTTATCGATGCACTCATTCGTTTTATTTTTTCAGCGACGGTCATTTAGTTTAAGGTTGCAAAAGGGCTAAGTCTTGCTGGCAACACTGTTTTACCCTGCACAGATCGCAACAGTGCCGCTAGTAGTCTACACTTTGTGTTTGATGGTAGAATGGGATATACAGATTACAACACTCGTGGTTTTTTATATGGCTTGTATTTCAGTCAAGACCCAGCGGGAATATCAATCGAGAGCCACTCGCCAGAGGCTCGTGTCTCCCGATGCTATTCATCCGCTGGGTCTTGACTGAAATACAAGCCATATAAAAAAAAACACTCGTGTTGTAACCTATACGTACATGTAAGGCTTCTCCATGGGTGCAACTCTGCCGGCTACACGCCGGCAACCGGTTTTTGGTTTCATTGGCTGCCGATGTTTTTGTTCCAGGAGAGTTTTTTTTTGGCCTTTTAAATACTAAAAAAGCTTGGACCCCAACTTTTGCCGGTTTTTGGAATTTTCCAGGTTGCACCCATGCTTCTCTGCCAAGAAATTTACACTTGAGGACGAAGACGTCAAGAGGGATCGTTTTGACCTATAACTAGACCAAGAGTCTCGGTATGGACGAGAGTGCAGGCTAATATGTGACGGTCCACCACGAAACCAGTCTTAAGTCGCAGCAGACGAAAGCGAGCTAGTTCGAGGAAAAGGCACTGAGGGTCTATCTGGGTGAAATTCACTTTTTTGCAGAAACGTGTTCTGTAGACCCCAAATTACATGACAACCAAACAAATTATGCCAAAATCAATCGCTAAATAGTTAAATTATTGGATTTAAATGCAATACATTCATCAAAAAAGTCCAGCATGACATCAAAATGCCTCACTTTGACCGATAATTTGCTTAGTGTATCCCTGACAGGGCCCCAACAAGTTTGGTACCGTCGGAAAGCTTATTGCATCAGCTTTCGCGCCCTGCTGCGCAGTGGTTCAAAATACCCGTCCACTTCCTCCAAATAAGGAAACCGGCACGTAAACAAATTTTAAGATTGAACCAATCAGCTTTGTCTGCCTTCCAAAAAGGACTAGCAACGGCCTCCTCATTGGTCAAATCAGTCCAGGGGGAAGTAACACAGTATGATTTCCGTTCGCTGAACGAAACCAAAACAATGACTGACGTACGCCGATTGACAGCGCTTCTCAACTGCGATTCGCTTGAAAATAACCACGAACTCCAAGATTTGTTGTTGGATTTCTTTGCCGAAGACGTTGCTGGATTCAGTGACTCCGATTCTCATGCCGAAATATGTGACGCTTGCTGAATATGCGGACGAAGAGGAGACAGACCGTCCGCTTTTCAGTGTCAAAAACACCGTTGGCGTTTCTAATGGCACTGCATCAACTGCAAGAACACACGTAGTTGAGGCGAGTTGTAGAGGAGATGTGATGGAGGTGCATGCTGCAGTTCGTTAATTGCAACAGGGCTGTGATGTGCTCGAGAGAACTCGCCTTCGTTGCTGCAAAGCCAATGGAACTGGCTGCAAACAGATTAAAGTTCCCGACGCTGCACCCGGAAATACTCGTCGTGGATGTATCACCCAGTTTGATCCGGAGGAAATTGTAGCTCTACAGCTCTCAGTGCAAGACATGTGACATGTATAAAGGTGAGGTTGGAGGTGGTGTCAACATTGATGTGCAAGAGCTTTTGTGGTGAACAGACTGTCACAGTGGAGGAGTTCCTGTGTTTGGGATCTACATTCTGATCTGTATGTATTCCTATTCGATGCCAACAAAGTGATTGATACAAGTAAGTTGATTTTGCTCAAGTGTTTGTCAAACTAATGGACAAAAACGTAGGTGAGATGCATGTAACCTCTTTATTCCTGATAATGACAGTGACAATGTTTGCTGATGTGTATGACCTGTATTTGACCGTTTTCCTCCACATGTATGATGTAAACAAAGCCTTCAAAAATGGTGATAATTGTTCTTTTAACCCTTCGTTTTGCATTTAAATGATGCATGAAAGATCAAAGTACACTTGTGCAACATTTGGAAGGGTGAGGTTAATTTTCAACCCCCGTTGCTAAGGAAAATGTGAAGCTGGTGCCTTCCAAAACTTTCAAGCCCGATTTCTCAAAATGGCCGCCGGTCAACTTCTTTCATAAAAATGGCCGTAATATCGTTATTTATTGACCTAGAGCTTTAATTTTTTTTTCTAAACATCCAGGAAAGACTAACAATTTCAAAATAATAACTAACTCAAATCATCCAAATTTCGACTTAAGACTGATTTTGTGATGGACTGTCACATATCTAGATCTGACTGTAATCAAGCACACGACGTGTACGCCGCATGGGACCAACCGTGAGCGACAACCAGTTCTAAATAGACCAGTTAATTTATCTATGGCTGTCCGAGAATAATGGAACCGATTTTGGATGTAAAAGTTCGAAAGGCTACAGTGCAGTAACTTATCATGTGTGATTCTGATGGGGCGGCGGGTCGGTTTCAGGTAAACGCGACTAAACAACAAGTCGCGTAAGGCGAAAATACAATATTTAGTCAAGTAGCTGTCGAACTCACAGAATGAAACTGAACGCAATGCCATTTTTCAGCAAGACCGTATACTGGTAGCATCGTCAGTCCACCGCTCATGGCAAAGGCAGTGAAATTGACAAGAAGAGCGGGGTAGTATTTGCGCTAAGAAGGATAGCACGCTTTTCTGTACCTCTCTTTGTTTTAACTTTCTGAGCGTGTTTTTAATCCAAACATATCATATCTATATGTTTTTGGAATCAGGAACCGACAAGGAATAAGATGAAAGTGTTTTTAAATTGATTTGGACAATTTAATTTTGATAATAATTTTTATATATTTAATTTTCAGAGCTTGTTTTTAATCCGAATATAACATATTTATATGTTTTTGGAATCAGCAAATGATGGAAAATAAGATAAACGTAAATTTGGATCGTTTTATTAAAAAATTTTTTTTTTTACAATTTTCAGATTTTTAATGACCAAAGTCATTAATTAATTTTTAAGCCACCAAGCTGAAATGCAATACCAAAGTCCGGGCTTCGTCGAAAATTACTTGACCAAAATTTCAACCAATTTGGTTGAAAAATGAGGGCGTGACAGTGCTCAACTTTCACGAAAAGCCGAATATGACGTCATCAAAAACATTTATAAAAAAAATGAAAAAAACGTATGGGGATTTCATACCCAGGAACTCTCATGTCAAATTTCATAAAGATCGGTCCAGTAGTTTTAGTCTGAATCGCTCTACACACACACACAGACACACACACACACACACACGCACACACACACGCACATACACCACGACCCTCGTTTCGATTCCCCCTCGATGTTAAAATATTTAGTCAAAACTTGACTAAATATAACAAGTCGCGTAAGGCGAAAATACAATATTTAGTCAAGTAGCTGCCATTTTTCAGCAAGACCGTATACTCGTAGCATCGTCAGTCCACCGCTCATGGCAAAGACAGTGAAATTGACAAGAAGAGCGGGGTAGTAGTTGCGCTAAGAAGGATAGCACGCTTTTCTGTACCTCTCTTTGTTTTAACTTTCTGAGCGTGTTTTTAATCCAAACATATCATATCTATATGTTTTTGGAATCAGGAACCGACAAGGAATAAGATGAAAGTGTTTTTAAATTGATTTGGACAAAATTATTTAATTTTGATAATAATTTTTATATATTTAATTTTCAGAGCTTGTTTTTAATCCGAATATAACATATTTATATGTTTTTGGAATCAGCAAATGATGGAAAAGAAGATGAACGTAATTTTGGATCGTTTTATAAATTTTTATTTTTTTTTTTACAATTTTCAGATTTTTAATGACCAAAGTCATTAATTAATTTTTAAGCCACCAAGCTGAAATGCAATACCGAACCCCGGGCTTCGTCGAAGATTACTTGACCAAAATTTCAACCAATTTGGTTGAAAAATGAGGGCGTGACAGTGCCGCCTCAACTTTCACGAAAAGCCGGATATGACGTCATCAAAGACATTTATCAAAAAAATGAAAACAAGTCGCGTAAGGCGAAAATACAATATTTAGTCAAGTAGCTGTCGAACTCACAGAATGAAACTGAACGCAACGCAACGCAGCAAGACCGTATACTCGTAGCATCGTCACTCCACCGCCCGTGGCAAAGGCAGTGCACGTGGAATTGACAAGAAGAGCGGGGTATTCGTTGCGCTGAGAAGGATAGCACGCTTTTCTGTACCTCTCTTCGTTTTAACTTTCTGAGCGTGTTTTTAATCCAAACATATCATATCTATATATTTTTGGAATCAGGAACCGACAAGGAATAAGATGAAAGTGTTTTTAAATTGATTTCGAAAAAAAAATTTTGATAATAATTTTTATATATTTAATTTTCAGAGCTTGTTTTTAATCCGAATATAACATATTTATATGTTTTTGGAATCAGCAAATGATGGAGAATAAGATAAACGTAAATTTGGATCGTTTTATAAATTTTTATTTTTTTTTACAATTTTCAGATTTTTAATGACCAAAGTCATTAATTAATTTTTAAGCCACCAAGCTGAAATGCAATACCGAACCCCGGGCTTCGTCGAAGAGTACTTGACGAAAATTTCAACCAATTTGGTTGAAAAATGAGGGCGTGACAGTGCCGCCTCAACTTTCACGAAAAGCCGGATATGACGTCATCAAAGACATTTATCAAAAAAATGAAAAAAACGTTCGGGGATTTCATACCCAGGAACTCTCATGTCAAATTTCATAAAGATCGGTCCAGTAGTTTAGTCTGAATCGCTCTACACACACACACAGACAGACAGACAGACAGACGCACATACACCACGACCCTCGTTTCGATTCCCCCTCGATGTTAAAATATTTAGTCAAAACTTGACTAAATATAAAAACGTATGGGGATTTCATACCCAGGAACTCTCATGTCAAATTTCATAAAGATCGGTCCAGTAGTTTAGTCTGAATCGCTCTACACACACACACACACGCACACACGCACACACGCACGCACACACACACGCACATACACCACGACCCTCGTTTCGATTCCCCCTCGATGTTAAAATATTTAGTCAAAACTTGACTAAATATAAAAACCGAGCAATTGTTAAAAATGATAAGGCAATGAATTACCACTAGAACAGAGCAAATTATGCTTACATAACCCGCTCTGTATCAAACTATACGTAAACACACATAGAAACACCCCCTCGTATTAGCGGGGATGAAAGAGTGGTGGCCAGTGACCCAGAACGAACAAAAGTCAAAGCTGGCTGGTTTGTATTCAGGGAAATTTGCACGAAATACACGCACGAGATACGACTTTTCCTTCTATTTTCTCTTTTGGGACTTTCATTTGCGTTAGCTCGGTTTGATATGAAAAACCGAAGAAAAGCCCTGCCATTTTGCACTGAGAAACTTTGGAAGTAGCGTTTGTACTACTGGGTCTCGCTATAGTACAAATACCCTCTTTTTTTTCTTCTTTTTTTTTGGGACCTCAGTTGCATGCAGGCTGCTTCAACCCTTCCTTGTTTTCTTCTCTCTTTTTTTTCTTCTTGTAAATAGGCGGTGAGCATCCTTCTTCATTGGTCTTTTTTCTTCTTTTTAACTCCAACATAGAGGTATATTACACTCACGAGACATAGACATTTTCTCTTTACAATGGAAATATTCCTTATATATATACAAATCAAATTTTCTACTTAATATTTGAAACTCAAAAATTACAAACACTGATCCCCGACAAGTTGTCTTTCTAAAAATACTAACACACATTTTCCCAATTAATATTACGTGATTTACAAAATTTCTCATCTTTTTACAACTTGTGTCTTGATAGCCAAATATCATATCCTGCATTTTAAACTTAACCCTTAATCCAACCTTTTCCTCTTTCCAATTTTCTGTCTTCGTCCAAAACAACTTTACTGGTATACACTCATAAAAAAAATGTTCAACAAAATCAACTTCCGTACAACATATACAACATCTGTTATTCTCCCTGACTTGAATTTTACATAATAACATATTTGTTGGATATATGTTATGTAAAATTTTCCATTGCAATTCTCTTCACCTCACTTCTTTGGAAAGTACAAATACCCTCACTTACTTCCTAGTTTGTTTCCAAAGTAAGCTCTTTTTTCATCCCATGCATGCGAAAGTGAGGATGTACTTCCGATGTCGCTCAAAACTTTGGAAGTAGTCGCAAACTACCCTCAGTTACTTCCTCGCTTTTCTTCGAAGTAAGCCATTCTTCCGGCCCATGCATACGAAAGTGAGGCAACTAATTCTGATCTTAGTGTCACTCAAAACTTCGGGAGTTGTCGCGTACTTCCCCCATAAGCATACGGGTCCTGCTGGTGTCAGTCTTCAACGTGTGACGTTCTGGGATGTCGACGGAAGGGCGTAGTGGCGGTCTGTTCTCAGGAGGGTAGACTAACGCAGCGACCCGACATCCCTCCCTTAGGCGTCTGTAAAATCGAAAAGTCTGGCAGCGGAACGAAATTCAGATGTGGATGGAGCAGTGATCGCAGGGACGGGGCGGTGTGAGAGCACACCGGGACAAGGAACAGCACACACAAAACAAAAACAAAAAAGCAAAAAAGAGTTGCTAGTAATATTAGATTTTAAAGGCCAACATCCAAAAGAATTTTTCTCCTGGAGCGACCTAAACTTGAACCCGTCGCTCTTCTTGCATGTCTGTTTACTTCGTGTTGCACGCAAAAATTGCGCGACTTCCTTGCCGCGTGGATTGACGAAGCTGTTTTATTCTCGTGACTGAAAACACTGCAGTGCGTGCAGTTTTATTCCGTGGGTTCGACAGATCGGTCCAGTAGTTTGGTCTCAATTGCTCTACACACACGCGCACACACACACATACACATACACACACTGGCACACACACACACACACTCACACACACACAGGCACACACTAGCACACACACACACACACACACATAGGTGGTTTTACAGTCATTTGGGGTCGGCTGTGTATCAAAATGCCATCTTGCTCAAAACACAGGCATTTGGGGTCTCTTTTGTTTTACGTGTTAGAAAGTTTCTTAAAACTTCAATGAGCGTTAAATGCCATTTTAAAGTGTGAAAACTCATTTCAGGAGGTTATTACATAAAATGCAACCTCCAGCGTGATTCTTAGAAAAACAGGCATTTGGGGACGATGTTTGCTGTACAGCAGTGAAATGGGGACGTATGTGTACACAAAGTGCAGAGCTACAATTACGTTATCGGTGCTATGAATGTTTTAGGTGTTAGAAAGTTTGTTAAAACTTCAATGAGCGTTAAATGCCATTCTAAAGTGTCAAAACTCATTTCAGGAGGTTATTACATAAAATGCAACCTCCAGCGTGATTTTTTAGAAACAAACAGGTATTTGGGGACGATGTTTGCTGTACAGCAGTGAAATGGGGACGTCCAAAAGTGCAGAGCTCCCGCAGAGCTATATGAATGGTTTCATCACATACATGGCGCGAGGCGACATATGTTGTGAAAAATTTTACAAATCACGTTTTTGCGCCCGATATTTTCTTGTCATCTCCAAAGTCAAGGGACAAACACGAAATTCCTTGACTTTTGGGGTAGCGCGACTCTGTTAATTTTAAGAATTAAAAAAAAAATAATTCATTACTAGGATGTCCCATCGTTGGGAAATTCCGGTCGCTTCCTCCGAGTGGAAAGCTAGCGGTGACAGAGTCGCACTACCCCAAGTCAAGGGATCTATTAGTCCTGTTTCGCCGTTATCCCAATTCGCCCCCATCCCATTTTGGCTTATTTCTCAGGCCAAGTGTCATTTTACCACCATATCATGTACCATTAGCTCCACATCCCATTTTGGCGCAATCCCGTTTCGCCGTTAGCCCATTTCGCCCCCATCCCATTTTTGCGACATTTTACAGGCCATGTGTCATTTTACCACCATGTCATGTACGATTAGCTCCACGTCCCATTTTGGCGCAATCCCGTTTGGCCGTTATCCCATTTTGCCCCCATCCCATTTTTGCGACATTTCTTAGGCCATGTGTCATTTTACATGCCATTCTAAAGTGTCAAAACTCATTTCAGGAGGTTATTACATAAAATGCAACCTCCAGCGTGATTTTTTAGAAACAAACAGGTATTTGGGGACGATGTTTGCTGTACAGCAGTGAAATGGGGACGTCCAAAAGTGCAGAGCTCCCGCAGAGCTATATGAATGGTTTCATCACATACATGGCGCTAGGCGACATATGTTGTGAAAAATTTTACAAATCACGTTTTTGCGCCCGATATTTTCTTGTCATCTCCAAAGTCAAGGGACAAACACGAAATTCCTTGACTTTTGGGGTAGCGCGACTCTGTTAATTTTAAGAATTGAAAAAAAAAAAATTCATTACTAGGATGTCCCATCGTTGGGAAATTCCGGTCGCTTCCTCCGAGTGGAAAGCTAGCAGTGACAGAGTCGCACTACCCCAAGTCAAGGGATCTATTAGTCCTGTTTCGCCGTTATCCCAATTCGCCCCCATCCCATTTTGGCGACATTTCTCAGGCCAAGTGTCATTTTACCACCATATCATGTACCATTAGCTCCACATCCCATTTTGGCGCAATCCCGTTTCGCCGTTAGCCCATTTCGCCCCCATCCCATTTTTGCGACATTTTACAGGCCAAGTGTCATTTTACCACCATGTCATGTACCATTAGCTCCACGTCCCATTTTGGCGCAATCCCGTTTGGCCGTTATCCCATTTTGCCCCCATCCCATTTTTGCGACATTTCATAGGCCATGTGTCATTTTACCACCGTGTCAAACCACTAGCGCCACATTCCATTTTGTCGCCATGCCGTTTTGCCGTCATCCCATTTTGCCGCCATCTCTTTTTCGCGACATTTTGGATTGTGGCAAAAATGGAATTTGGCGTAAACGGAATGTCTTCCTAGTTGAATAACGCAGTATAGTAGTATAGTGAGGCTTGGCAAGAAGAATAAATAAAAAATGTGATGGCGGCCAAATGGGATGGTGTCAAAATGGGATGACGCGCTATTGTTATGACACGGTAGTAAAATGACGCTTGGCTTGTGAAATGTCGCGACAATGGGATGGGGGATAAATGGAATACGGTGAAACGGCATGGCGGCCAAATGGGATATGGTGTCAAAATGGGATGTCGCGCTTTTGTTATGACATGTTAGTAAAATGCCCTGTCACGTAGTCTCAATCCAAATTGGAAATCCATAGCATCATCATTATAATCATCCTCATCTCATTAATCATTCAAAATTATAAATTTTATAAAATGACGCTTGGCTTTTGAAATGTCGCGAAAATGGGATGGGGCAAAAAATGGGACGGCGGCAAAAATGGGATTGCACCAAAATGGGATGTGGGTCAGCCACTAGATTGCCAATTTTAAAGTCATAGGTATGACCCGGTGTGACGTTTTTATCTTTCGCCGTGTTGATATTTCGATTTTCGGCCTCGTTGATCTAGTATAAACTCTACACTGAACAAAAAAAACACCCTTCGATAGTACTGATGAGCGACCTTGTGTACCTTACATTCATGGGGCTAAATTTGTCCAACCAATTCATCCTAAAATGTTTCCCTTCTTACTCAAGGGACGTAACCACTCGGTACATGTTTTCGAAGAATTCGATTTTGGGAGTGAAATCTATTTAATTTCACAACCAATTTTCTTCACATGCAAGAAACTGACATGCTTTTCGTCCATAAATAATTTCCCTTCTTAATTTTACCAGGAAACAACATTTAAGTCTCGAGTAAATATCGAGGGGGAAATATGTACACAGGCGAAAGATGAAATCGTGACACCGGCCGAGGTTCGAACCCACGACCTCCCGATCACGGGGCGGACGCCTTACCACTAGGCTAACCGTGCCGGTTTACCCTTGAGTGACAGACGGACAGACACAAGAATATACAGACAGACCGTAATTAACACAAACACACACACTCAGCAGAGCAAAGCGGTATGACACACACACTCAGCAGAGCAAGGCAGTATAACACAAACACTGAGTCTGATTTATGAGAATGAGGGAGAGAGAATTGTATTGAATTGAATTGAATTAAATTGAATTGAATTGATCTTTATCTTAACACTAACAGAATAAGAAATGCTAAAATGCTCTTTTTTTCATCCCGCAGACAGTCAAAATTCTAATCAAAAACAAGGAAAGAGATAGAAATAAAAGGAACAGTTATGACAGCTTTACAGACAGACAGACAGACAGACAGACAGACAGAAAGAGAGACAAAAAAGAAACAAACAGACAGACAGACAAAGAGAGAGAGAGAGAGCCAGAGAAAGAGAGAGACAGAGAAACAGAGACATAGAGAGAAAGATAAACAGACACACAGACACCGACAGAAAAGTTGTGTGAAGAGCAGCTCAGCTGCTCTGCAGAATTTGTCTTACATTTTGGAAAGTTTTCTGACGATTTGGACGTGAAAACGAGACTGAACCCATGCAATAATTTTTTCAAAACTGCTCCGAAACTATCCCAAAATCAAGTAATTAAATGACATGTTGTTACTGTACGATAACTAAGTCTTTCAATCAATCAATCAATATGAGGCTTATATCGCGCGTATTCCGTGGGTACAGTTCTAAGCGCAGGGATTTATTTATTTTTTATTTTATTTTTATTTTATGCAATTTATATCGCGCACATATTCAAGGCGCAGGGATTTATTTATGCCGTGTGAGATGGAATTTTTTTACACAATACATCACGCATTCACATCGGCCAGTAGATTGCAGCCATGTCGGCGCATATTTACCTTTCACGGCCTATTATTCCAAGTCACACGGGTATTTTGGTGGACATTTTTATATATGCCTATACAATTTTGCCAGGAAAGACCCTTTTGTCAATCGTAGGATCTTTAACGTGCACACCCCAATGTAGTGTACACGAAGGGACCTCGGTTTTTCGTCTCATCCGAAAGACTAGCACTTGAACCCACCACCTAGGTTAGGAAAGGGGGGAGAAAATTGCTAACGCCCTGACCCAGGGTCGAACTCGCAACCTCTCGCTTCCGAGCGCAAGTGCGTTACCACTCGGCCACCCACCCTAACCCTAACTAAGTCTTTCCGATTTATTGTCATTCTAACTTGTTTTATCACACTCGGAAAATATCACACGCAAAATACTATCAATCAATCAATCAATCAATATGAGGCTTATATCGCGCGTATTCCGTGGGTACAGTTCTAAGCGCAGGGATTTATTTATCTTTTTTTTTTATCTTTTTCATTTTTTTATTTTATGCATGCAATTTATATCGCGCACATATTCAAGGCGCAGGGATTTATTTATTCCGTGTGAGATGGATTTGTTTTTTTACACAATACATCACGCATTCACATCGGCCAGCAGATCGCAGCCATTTCGGCGCATATCCTACTTTTCACGGCCTATTATTCCAAGTCACACGGGTATTTTGGTGGACATTTTTATATATGCCTATACAATTTTGCCAGGAAAGACCCTTTTGTCAATCGTGGGATCTTTAACGTGCACACCCCAATGTAGTGTACACGATACTAGCGAAATTTTTTTTGTTTTTTTTGTTCTATAAATGTGACATGCTTTAGGCTGTTATATACTACATTATAACCGAGATGATGTTTTTAGATCCACAGATTTAGGTCGAAAATATGATAGTTTTTCTGAGATGGTGCAGACAACGTTAACCCTCATATAAATTAAATGTATTCCATGGTGGAATCCTGCTTGCACAATCTAATCTATTCAATCTAACCTAATCATAGGCACAATCAATAGAATCAAAATCACTCACTTTTATTTTCTTGCCTTTCTGCTATTCCTCCCGTCTGAGAAAGATCACCAAAGTCATCAAAATCAGGTATTTACCACTGTATGCAACAAGTCTCACAAACTCGAATTATCTCTCTTGCAAACTGACAGATTTAACACCCGCACCATATGATGTCTGACCGGACAATTGCTAATTTGTAAAAAAAAAGGGGGTCCTTTACGTCCTCACAGGAAATTTTCCTTTTAGGGACATGAGTTGATGATACGCTAAAAGAAGAAAAGGAGGGAAAGAAAAGGGCAAGACCAAGCAATCCCGACCGTGATAGGACCCCGGCCCCGCTCTCCATGAATAAGGGAGGGGGGTGGGGCAATGAGAAATATACTCGGGGATAATTTTTCCTTTATATGCGTTGACTTCCTAGGGGAAGGACCATTAAAAACATGGATTTTTAATTCAATTTTAGTTTCGTTAAGAAAAAGATAAAACTCAGGACCACCTGTTAGAAGGTTTAAAAGTGACAACATTGTGAGAAAAATATAAAGAACATGCGCAAAACGTAATACTGATCTTCTATAGGGTAGTAACATTTGGATACATCATTTCATTGACGCACGCATGAGTTGCTATGCGGCATTTGTTAATTTTAAATAGGATAAAAAAGATCTATCTGCGTTGTCCGTCGACCTCCCCGCCACTACAATAGTCGCAGGGGAGGCGACGTCACATTAGCAGTATTAACTGAGAGAGGAAACAGCTATCCTCTCGTTTATATAATCATGTTTTTATGTTTATTGTGTAATCCGAAAACAGGAGTTTAAAACCATCAGGAAAAAAAAAACAAAAAAAAAAAACACGCACACGCCCGCGAGGTGGGGCAATGCCCTTCCCTCCCTGCGAGCTGTGTGTCCCCTTTGTTTAAGTTAATACCGTTGACAAATGACGATCATATATTTATGCTGGATTTATTTTATTTTGCCCCCCATTTAGGGAGTCCAGAATTACAAGGGACTTACAGTGATTTTTTAATTGTGAGAATTTCCTCAGACGACAGATCTCTGCTCCCCGCGAGAGCGCTGAGGGCCATGAGATAGGTGTCTGGTTTAGGGACGGACACTTTATTTTTTGTCACAAAACAGTAGGTATCCGTTAATAAGTTGATGAGAGCCTCGGGGCTCTGCTTCTGCCTAGCAGTCACCATAGAGGTGAGGCAGAGCTCCAGGTAGCCTCTCAGGTCTTTTTCTTCTGGTTTTTGGGTTGTTATGAACACAAAGTCTCTGTGACTATCGACTTTTTTGAGGACTTTTGCTAATTTGCGAAACGAACTAACTTTATGTAGGCCACGACCTCTCAAAGGGGTGAGAACCGTGTCAGTGTATTAACCAATCATATGAACACCTTAATTGTCCGGCACGTGCGCTCTCAAAATCCACTGACCAATAGCCGACGAGAACGACATCACTGCAGGACGGTCAAGTCATGCAATCCAATTGGGCGGTGTTTATGATGCTCCCCGTGTCGACCACTGTTGCGTCTTCAAATGTCCAGTGTCAATTGTATTGGATGATTCTCAACGCCCAATACCAAACGCTTATAACTTTTATCAACGCAACTTTTAACTTGTACAGCCCCACTCCCGTCATCCTCCCGGCCCCACCCCCACACACCCAGCTTTTTCTTAGCGTACAACCACCTCATGTCCCAAATAGAATCTTATTCTGGGGACACAAATAGAAATTTACATACATTCAAGTCGTGGTCAAAACAACGTTTATGCTTGCGGCCATTGTCACCTAGGCGAGACCATGAAATCTTGGCGAAAAATGTTTAATATCTTTATTGTACAAAATAAAACAAACTAACAAAAACCGATTTTATCTCACAGAATATTATCAAGCTGTTCTCGCAACAACAACAACAACAACAACAACAACAACAACAACAACAACAACAACAACAACAACAACAACAACAACACCACTTCAGGGAGTTATTCCATGAAAAATGCATGGATGTATAATTTCTATTCGATTTTGTTTTCGCTGTGTACAAAAGGAAACAAACAAACTGACAATAACCGATTTTATCTTACAGAATATGATCATGCTGTTCTGGCAACAATAACAAAAACACTTAACAGAGTTATTCCATAAAATCGCATGGATGTATTATATATTTTCTATTCGGAAAAAAACACCCGAATGTTATGCTTAAAGTATTCCCATACACGTTTTAGGATTGGACATGAAACGGTTACCGAAGGTGCTTTTCCTCAGGCCCGTACAGACACTTCGGCATGCTTGAATTCTTTGACATTCAACAAGGCTTGAGTCGGTTTCGTGTAATCCCTTTGCCTAATCAGTCAAATTATACAAGTCATAAAAAATGTTCCCGGCAGATATCAAACCATACGTGCAGAAGTATCGTCTGTTTCTCACGCGGGCTTAAAGCTTAATTATGATCAAAGCACTCTCTGAATGGTAACATGAAAGCACAGCTGTTTAATATTTTCCCACACACACACACGCACACGTGCGCACGAGAAAACATAAGACTTTCATAAGTAATGTGATTAATCAACATGAAATAAACTTTTTTGTTGGCTTCTAGCGTGAAAAAGCGCGTGGGTGGCACGAACATTTTCATAATAATAAACATCACCTTTATCACAGACTTATATCCCATTTCGTGACACCTACCACTACTCCACTACATCAAAGGATGTCTGTTGAGATAATCGAATGGTTCAAAACTTTCAAACCTGCGCGCATATTATAAGCCGACTAACACATAATAGTCAAGGACATCATAAAATGGTTCTCGGTGAAAACTTCACCGAGGGCCATTTTACGACGTCCTTGACTAGATAGTGTTTATGGCCAAACCAAGCACAACCCGAGTGTGTCAAGTATACTCATGTGCATTGCTTCTTGGACAATGTAAAGAACACCGAAAGTACTTCAATGCCGTTCTCGAGTTACGTTGACTTTTACAAAGGTTGCAGCTGACACGGCTTACGTAATCCGGTTTCCTGGTCATGTGTGTGAAAAATGTGTCCATTAAAAGCATAATCTTTAATTCATATATTATTTCAAAAAAGATGTTAAAACTAAGAACCACCTTTTGTTAAAAACTTTAAGAGTGAAACGTTATGTGAAAAATAGAGAAACTGTGGCCTATTATGCGTTTTCGCCGGTAGGTGTCAATTGGCAGGCCAGGCACTTAATCACGCTTGACTCCCCTCCGCTTAAGCGGCAATCGTTTAGCAAGCGCCGGTGTCTGCTTCAAGAAAGCCCTTCACACCCAGATTAAGTGAGGGAACATCGAATAGTGACATTTTTCGATGTGATTTTTCGATTTCATAAACAACAATTTTGAAAAATAATATAAAAGAGATAAATATTTTGCAAATACCGTATCTGGGTGGTCTAAATCAGGCTACCATAACTGTCTCGTTGTATGCCTTTTTTTTCTTCCAAGTATATACAACTATTGCAACAACAATAAAGAGTTAACAGGCAAGTGATATTTAATTTAGAAATGGAATACGCTTTAATTTAAAACAAAAGCACAACGAACAAGATGTTTTAATTTATTTCGCTCCAAGTCAAAATTTAAGCAAAACATCTAAATAGTTTTAAATGCGCATTTAGTCCGCTGTCGCACGGAGGAATGTAGGATTACCAAAACCGGCAAAATCAAAACTGGGCAAAACTTGATTTAAAAGAACGGCCCCCCCCCCCCCCCTGTAGAATTTGCACTGCTAGATGCGTTGGCGGCATCCCATCCTGCCTCTCCCAACTTGCCGTATCCCAGTCTGCCTTACCCAATTTGCCGCATCCCGGCCTGCTGCTTTGTGTGTGTTAGTGCGTGTGTATTTGTGTTTGTGAGGCAGGGAAAGAGAGAGAGAGAGAGAGAGAGAGAGAGAGAGAGAGAGAGTGACTGAGAGAGAGAAAGAGAGAGAGAAAAAATAGAGAGAGAGAGGGGGAGAGAGAGAGAAAGAGAGAGAGGGGGAGAGAGAGAGAAAGAGAGAGAGAGGGGGGAGAGAGAGAAAGGGGGAGAGAGAGAGAAAGAGAGAGAAAGAGAGAGAGAGAGAGAGAGACACACACACATACACAGAGAAAGAGAGAGAGAGAGAGAGATGTCAACAAAATCAAGGAAAAGAAAAGCCTAACAAAGAATTTCAAGTGGCAGCCCAACTTTTCGACCTGTTGCCAGGCCTTCCTCAGCGGCGTTTAATTCTGCGAGACGCCAATTCATGCATCAAGTACTAAGCAACACAATACTATAGTTAATTCTGTTACGAAACACAAAGCAAATATTTCAAAGATAAAATCTACAAGACTTGACTAAAATTAATGTAAAAAATCAACAAGAAGAAACAGAGGCGAAAACAGTATTTGACTTTCAATGTTTTTGCAGAGAACTTGTTTACGGCAATAGTGGAAACTAACATGTTTTATGAACGTGTTTATGTTTTGCAATCTTGTTTTCTGATTTATCCATCTATATATTTATTTACCTATTTTCACTTTACTTATTTAGTTCCGATCAAATGATCCGCTGCAAGAGCAGTTTGTAAATAAAATCAGCGATACAAAATGCCTCCGTTTCACTTAGATGGCGTATGGAAATAATTAATAACCTTATTTTATGATGGGTGACCTCATTGCAAATTGCTGAAATTTAAAAAACGATATCAAAAATAGAGTTACTAGACGGAGCCCTTCTGGCCGTTTAGTCATGCTTGAGACATATATTCACATGTTTTGATAGAGTATGTCCTTATCTGCGACCAAAAGACAAATTGTTGCTTCAACAGTGCTTTGAGCGGATCATTAAGTATTGCACTTTCGCGTCTAATAACGTACGGTGTCTAAAATTAAATACGGCGAAGTGGTCTGAGCCTACAATGTTTAAATGTGTACACTACATTGGGTGTGCACGTTAAAGATCCCACGATTGACAAAAGGGTCTTTCCTGGCAAAATTGCTTAGGCACAGTTAATAATTGTCTACCTATACCCGTGTGACTTGGAATAATAGGCCGTGAAAGGTAAATATGCGCCGAAATGGCTGCAATCTACTGGCCGTATACAATTTCATCTCACACGGCATCACTGCAGAGCGCCTAGAACTGTACCCACGGAATATGCGCGATATAAGACTCATTGATTGATTGAAATGTTTGATTGCATAACTTCTAAAAACTAGTTCCATGGTCTCATCCCTCCCCCCATCTACCCCCCCCCCCCCCTCATCCCCTATTTTGTTTTAAATCTTTTTTCTTTTCTTTTCTTGCTCCTCTTACAGTATCACGGTAAATGTTCCCAAATAGATCCTAGTTACCTCAGAGGACGTTAATCCCCAAAGTCAGCCAGTCAGTCAGTCATTAAAGGCAAAAGCGAGGTAACGCACAACTGGGTCCGACCAGTAAAGCCGTCGCTGCCTGTGTGACAACCACCATAAAAATCTACCACAGCGGGAAACTTTCAAGTTAAGTATTTTCAACCATCATGTGCCCACATTCAACTTTACAATCAAAGGATGTCTGTTGAGATAATCGAATGGATCAAAACTTTGAAACCTGCGCGCATATTCTAAGCCGACTAACACATAATTGTTAAGGACATCATAAAATGGTTCTCGGTGAAAACTTGACCGAGGGCCATTTTACGACGTCCTTGACTCGAGTGTGTGACGTATTCTCATATGCGCTGCTTCTTGGGCAAGGTAAAGAACACCAATACTTCAATGCCGTTCTCGAGCTACGTTGACTTTTACAAAGGGTACAGCTGACACGGCTTACGTAATCTGGTTTCCTGGTCATTTGTGTGAAAAATCTGTCCGACAAAGAAAACTGCCCAACGAATATAGATAACTCGGTCGAAAAAAATACTACCAGCAAAATATCTAACCCCCCCCCCCCCCTCCCACCTCCGCCGAAGAAAGAGCACGGGATTCAATACATGATGATAGTTATTAAACACAAAGCAGTTGTAGCTAGGTTCAAGGCAATCACAAGATAGGAAAGCTTTCGAGTCATCGACAATCATTCGGAGGTGTGTTTTGGAACAAATGTTGGAGAAAAGGGTAAATGTCGGCTTCTTTTACAGACACTATCTAGTCTTATGTTTCTTATTTGTTTGACCCTCTTAGGATTATGGAGTTTTATGCACTGCCTTTTATAGTTAACTAAACTTTTGTATTTGAATTAGCCCATTGCAGTTGGTGTAGGCCTTAAGCTTATTTAAATCGCTTGTCCAGTATTTAATTTAGTTCTCAATTTTTATATGAACTCAAATGTTTAGTGTTCTTAGTATGTCTTGCTAAACTAAGTTCTATTTAATCAGAGTATGTTTGCGTGTGCTTATACTTAGTGATATTGTAAAGCGCATAGTGCTTTTCGTTATGCGCTATAGAAATCTCCTTAATAAATAAATAAATAAATAAATAAATAAATAAATAAACATTCAAAACTGTGTAAAATGGTCGAACTGAAGTTTTTGCACAACAAATATGACCATAACAATTATTTCTTAAACTCAAAGTACTGGACAAATTAACCCCTTCGTTGTGAAGTTACACACGCGCAATGTCGAGACAAATTCATCAAAGACATGAACGCAATCATCCATGGAAAACGCGCTGATCATGCCTGTAAGGGCTGTTTTAAAGTCACTGAATGTCTAATGTTGATTGAGGTACACCATGTATGGTAACACTTATCTCCCAATACCCCCTCGGACAGTTCTAGAACCCCTTGCAATGCTTAAAAGATAAACTCCATTTCCTCACTTCATTTTGGCAGTTCAAAACTGTCAAAAACATGATTTCACATTTTGGTCATGCTCGCAATAGTTATCTCCAATCGATGCTTCATAATATTCTGCATGTTTTAGTTCTGCAGTTGCTCATACATCTTTTTATAGACATCTGAAGACGTGTGCTGCTCACATACAGATCAGCATAAATCCATTTACTACTTAGATTGTTTAGTGTCTATATGTTATTTGCTTGTCTGTCTGTCTTGTGCGTACTCCTTCTCAAACATAAACAAACTCGGACATATTCAAAGATAGTCTACATAATTATGATCCAGAGACAGCCAGCATGCCTCTTCCTTGTTCTCCGACAAAAGAAAACTTCCTTGTGGCCTATTGTGTGTTTTCGCCGGTAGGTGTCAATTGGCAGGCCAGGCACTTAATCACGCTTGACTCCCCTCCGCTTACGCGGCAATCGTTTAGCAAGCCCCGGTGTCTGCTTCAAGAAAACCCTTCACACCCAGATTAGTGAGGGAACATCGAATAGTGACATTTTTCGATGTGATTTTCGATTTCATAAACAACAATTTTGAAAAATGATATAAAAGAGATAAATATTTTGCAAATACCGTATCTGGGTGGTCTAAATCAGGTTTCTTGTCAAACGTAAAATGCAGTATAGAAAAAACCCGTTGTGTTGGAATTTAAGACTAAATCAATTTGGGTCTACTTGTAGAAACAGTGTTAATAAATGTTCAACAAATGCTGAAAGAAACAATTGGCAGCACCCTTGAAACGCTTGGCATGTATATTAAATGTTGAATGTATATTGGTTAAGAACAAAAGTAAGGCAATTTCGTTACTTTTGATTTGGACCCCTACCTCAATAGTTCTTTGAATG
>NW_027125824.1:147500-152500 GCF_037325665.1 Littorina saxatilis
CTCAGCGGCGTTTAATTCTGCGAGACGCCAATTCATGCATCAAGTACTAAGCAACACAATACTATAGTTAATTCTGTTACGAAACACAAAGCAAATATTTCAAAGATAAAATCTACAAGACTTGACTAAAATTAATGTAAAAAATCAACAAGAAGAAACAGAGGCGAAAACAGTATTTGACTTTCAATGTTTTTGCAGAGAACTTGTTTACGGCAATAGTGGAAACTAACATGTTTTATGAACGTGTTTATGTTTTGCAATCTTGTTTTCTGATTTATCCATCTATATATTTATTTACCTATTTTCACTTTACTTATTTAGTTCCGATCAAATGATCCGCTGCAAGAGCAGTTTGTAAATAAAATCAGCGATACAAAATGCCTCCGTTTCACTTAGATGGCGTATGGAAATAATTAATAACCTTATTTTATGATGGGTGACCTCATTGCAAATTGCTGAAATTTAAAAAAACGATATCAAAAATAGAGTTACTAGACGGAGCCCTTCGGGCCGTTTAGTCATGCTTGAGACATATATTCACATGTTTTGATAGAGTATGTCCTTATCTGCGACCAAAAGACAAATTGTTGCTTCAACAGTGCTTTGAGCGGATCATTAAGTATTGCACTTTCGCGTCTAATAACGTACGGTGTCTAAAATTAAATACGGCGAAGTGGTCTGAGCCTACAATGTTTAAATGTGTACACTACATTGGGTGTGCACGTTAAAGATCCCACGATTGACAAAAGGGTCTTTCCTGGCAAAATTGCTTAGGCACAGTTAATAATTGTCTACCTATACCCGTGTGACTTGGAATAATAGGCCGTGAAAGGTAAATATGCGCCGAAATGGCTGCAATCTACTGGCCGTATAAAATTTCATCTCACACGGCATCACTGCAGAGCGCCTAGAACTGTACCCACGGAATATGCGCGATATAAGACTCATTGATTGATTGAAATGTTTGATTGCATAACTTCTAAAAACTAGTTCCATGGTCTCATCCCTCCCCCCATCTACCCCCCCCCCCCTCATCCCCTATTTTGTTTTAAATCTTTTTTCTTTTCTTTTCTTGCTCCTCTTACAGTATCACGGTAAATGTTCCCAAATAGATCCTAGTTACCTCAGAGGACGTTAATCCCCAAAGTCAGCCAGTCAGTCAGTCATTAAAGGCAAAAGCGAGGTAACGCACAACTGGGTCCGACCAGTAAAGCCGTCGCTGCCTGTGTGACAACCACCATAAAAATCTACCACAGCGGGAAACTTTCAAGTTAAGTATTTTCAACCATCATGTGCCCACATTCAACTTTACAATCAAAGGATGTCTGTTGAGATAATCGAATGGATCAAAACTTTGAAACCTGCGCGCATATTCTAAGCCGACTAACACATAATTGTTAAGGACATCATAAAATGGTTCTCGGTGAAAACTTGACCGAGGGCCATTTTACGACGTCCTTGACTCGAGTGTGTGACGTATTCTCATATGCGCTGCTTCTTGGGCAAGGTAAAGAACACCAATACTTCAATGCCGTTCTCGAGCTACGTTGACTTTTACAAAGGGTACAGCTGACACGGCTTACGTAATCTGGTTTCCTGGTCATTTGTGTGAAAAATCTGTCCGACAAAGAAAACTGCCCAACGAATATAGATAACTCGGTCGAAAAAAATACTACCAGCAAAATATCTACCCCCCCCCCCCCCTCCCACCTCCGCCGAAGAAAGAGCACGGGATTCAATACATGATGATAGTTATTAAACACAAAGCAGTTGTAGCTAGGTTCAAGGCAATCACAAGATAGGAAAGCTTTCGAGTCATCGACAATCATTCGGAGGTGTGTTTTGGAACAAATGTTGGAGAAAAGGGTAAATGTCGGCTTCTTTTACAGACACTATCTAGTCTTATGTTTCTTATTTGTTTGACCCTCTTAGGATTATGGAGTTTTATGCACTGCCTTTTATAGTTAACTAAACTTTTGTATTTGAATTAGCCCATTGCAGTTGGTGTAGGCCTTAAGCTTATTTAAATCGCTTGTCCAGTATTTAATTTAGTTCTCAATTTTTATATGAACTCAAATGTTTAGTGTTCTTAGTATGTCTTGCTAAACTAAGTTCTATTTAATCAGAGTATGTTTGCGTGTGCTTATACTTAGTGATATTGTAAAGCGCATAGTGCTTTTCGTTATGCGCTATAGAAATCTCCTTAATAAATAAATAAATAAATAAATAAATAAATAAATAAACATTCAAAACTGTGTAAAATGGTCGAACTGAAGTTTTTGCACAACAAATATGACCATAACAATTATTTCTTAAACTCAAAGTACTGGACAAATTAACCCCTTCGTTGTGAAGTTACACACGCGCAATGTCGAGACAAATTCATCAAAGACATGAACGCAATCATCCATGGAAAACGCGCTGATCATGCCTGTAAGGGCTGTTTTAAAGTCACTGAATGTCTAATGTTGATTGAGGTACACCATGTATGGTAACACTTATCTCCCAATACCCCCTCGGACAGTTCTAGAACCCCTTGCAATGCTTAAAAGATAAACTCCATTTCCTCACTTCATTTTGGCAGTTCAAAACTGTCAAAAACATGATTTCACATTTTGGTCATGCTCGCAATAGTTATCTCCAATCGATGCTTCATAATATTCTGCATGTTTTAGTTCTGCAGTTGCTCATACATCTTTTTATAGACATCTGAAGACGTGTGCTGCTCACATACAGATCAGCATAAATCCATTTACTACTTAGATTGTTTAGTGTCTATATGTTATTTGCTTGTCTGTCTGTCTTGTGCGTACTCCTTCTCAAACATAAACAAACTCGGACATATTCAAAGATAGTCTACATAATTATGATCCAGAGACAGCCAGCATGCCTCTTCCTTGTTCTCCGACAAAAGAAAACTTCCTTGTGGCCTATTGTGTGTTTTCGCCGGTAGGTGTCAATTGGCAGGCCAGGCACTTAATCACGCTTGACTCCCCTCCGCTTAAGCGGCAATCGTTTAGCAAGCCCCGGTGTCTGCTTCAAGAAAACCCTTCACACCCAGATTAGTGAGGGAACATCGAATAGTGACATTTTTCGATGTGATTTTCGATTTCATAAACAACAATTTTGAAAAATGATATAAAAGAGATAAATATTTTGCAAATACCGTATCTGGGTGGTCTAAATCAGGTTTCTTGTCAAACGTAAAATGCAGTATAGAAAAAACCCGTTGTGTTGGAATTTAAGACTAAATCAATTTGGGTCTACTTGTAGAAACAGTGTTAATAAATGTTCAACAAATGCTGAAAGAAACAATTGGCAGCACCCTTGAAACGCTTGGCATGTATATTAAATGTTGAATGTATATTGGTTAAGAACAAAAGTAAGGCAATTTCGTTACTTTTGATTTGGACCCCTACCTCAATAGTTCTTTGAATGTTCGCCTTCTTTTATATTTACGGTACCGAGAAGCCTTCAACAGATGTATACATGTATAACTAATTCAATAAGTTTTTCGAAGCATCCTATTCTAAACTCTTACGTTAAATGTCTGACCTTTTTGTTTTTGTTTTTATTTGTTTCTGTTGGGTTTCAAACAACATTCTGTGAGATAACCTTTAAGGTCATCGCCGTAACAAGAACACTGTTCTTCCTTTTTAGGCTTTTATAGTCCATACAATATTTGCTGGCTTACACCCGTCAATTTTACGTGTATCAGTTCATGAAATATTTGCCGGCTTTTACCCATCTATGTTATCTTTCCCCGGTCAAGGCAATATCTTGAAATGATTGTTGAAACTTCAGAGAACCCTTTGCTTAAAGTTCCAAAGATTGTTTTAGTTTTGGAGCTTTCCATTCTTTTCGATCATGAACAAGGAAATAGCTGAATGAGTATGACGCATTCTCTAAAGCTGTCCTGGGGTACAGAACGGATGTGATCACACACTTATCGCTCGCTTGAGTAATTCTCTAATCACACAAGAAGCTTTTGTGGTGTTTTGTTTTCTTGAAATAGTGACACGTTACCTGGCACACTTAAGCAGGTTTCATGCCCCCCTCCCTACCTATTGGGAATACAGACCACTTGAACAAATCTGAGTGTGTGGAGTTACGCCCTGGAGTCATACTCGCCGGAGGAAAAAGGATGAGTTCTTGGCTTTGTGGCGCCAATAACAAGTCATTGATGACGAATTGAGTCATCTGTCAGTAAAACGTAAAAACGGAGGAAGGTCTCTTATTCATATTTGCTTCTTTGGCTACCATAACTGTCTCGTTGTATGCCTTTTTTTTCTTCCAAGTATATACAACTATTGCAACAACAATAAAGAGTTAACAGGCAAGTGATATTTAATTTAGAAATGGAATACGCTTTAATTTAAAACAAAAGCACAACGAACAAGATGTTTTAATTTATTTCGCTCCAAGTCAAAATTTAAGCAAAACATCTAAATAGTTTTAAATGCGCATTTAGTCCGCTGTCGCACGGAGGAATGTAGGATTACCAAAACCGGCAAAATCAAAACTGGGCAAAACTTGATTTAAAAGAACCCCCCCCCCCCCCCCCCCCCACCCTGTAGAATTTGCACTGCTAGATGCGTTGGCGGCATCCCATCCTGCCTCTCCCAACTTGCCGTATCCCAGTCTGCCTTACCCAATTTGCCGCATCCCAGCCTGCTGCTTTGTGTGTGTTAGTGCGTGTGTATTTGTGTTTGTGAGGCAGGGAAGGAGAGAGAGAGAGAGAGAGAGAGAGAGAGAGAGAGAAGAGAGAGAGAGAAAGACAGAGAGAGAGGGGGAGAGAGGGAGAGAGAGAGAGAGAGAGAAAGACAGAGAGAGAGAGGGGGAGAGAGAGAGAAAGAGAGAGAGAGGGAGAGAAAGAGAGAGAGAAAGAGAGAGAGAGAGAGAGACACACATACACAGAGAAAGAGAGAGAGAGAGATGTCAACAAAATCAAGGAAAAGAAAAGCCTAACAAAGAATTTCAAGTGGCAGCCCAACTTTTCG
>NW_027125824.1:157500-170000 GCF_037325665.1 Littorina saxatilis
AGTGCCCCACCTAGTGATCGAGTGCCACAACCCAGACTTTTCCCTTAATATATATATAGGTTTTAAACTCCTGCTTCCGGATTATACAAAACACATTAAAACATGCATTAAACAATGGCGACTGCACGTGAGAGGGAACAATAAAGAGACCAAAAAGCAATGTACTCACGTTAAAATGACGAACACGGAACGAATAACAGCGACGTTTCGACCTAAGGGTCTTCTTCAGGCACAAAAACACAAAAATACACACACAAAAAAGAAGAAGAAAGACGATAGAACAAATGAAGAGAAGAATAACTGACAAAACAACTGCACTGCACAAACCAACAAATGACAAAGACTGTCTTTGTCATTTGTTGGTTTGTGCAGTGCAGTTGTTTTGTCAGTTATTCTTCTCTTCATTTGTTCTATCGTGATTACATTAACGAGAGGATAGCTGTTTTCTCTCAATTTTACTTCCCTATAGGTCAGTATTACGTGTTTGCGCATGTTCTTTATATTTTTTCTTACAATGTTGTCACTTTTAAACCTTTTAACAGGTGGTCCCGAGTTTTATCATTTTTTAACGAAACTATAATTGAATTAAAGTCCATGTTTTTAATGGTCCTTCCCTTAGGAAGTCAACGTATATAAAGGAAATATTATTAATACTCCTCTTACAAGGACCTTAACATATATCTCTTATTGCCCCCCCCCCCCCTCCCGTACTCATGGAGAGTGGGTCCTGGGTCCTATCACGGTCGGGCTTGCTTGATCTTGCCCTTTTCTTTTCCTCCTCTATTTTTTTTTTATCATATTACCCCAGTCCTGTCCGAGGCCAACAATCTATGCCTGTAGGACGTTAATATATCTTGTAAGTAACTGCGCTGGCTGCAAAATTCCTCAAACGGGAGGTGATTTTAGACAGGCAAGGCACTGGTTTTCCCTTGAGACATGAGAAAATGACTTATTTTTTTTCATTTTTCTCTGATGGATTGGCTCGCTAATTAAGAATGATAACCACAATAATTTAGAAAAAGAACAGTTTAAACTCTGATGTCATCGTAACACCCAGGGACATGTCTATACTAGTTTTACCGCGCTGGCGTCAAACAACACTTTTCATCTCAAACTCCTTACGACCAGACAAAATATATTCATGTCCTATAGGCATGTATTGTTAGCCTTTTAAGAACATGATCTGGGTTATAGGAAAAAAATACCGAACGAACGAAAATTAAGGGGCTTAAATTAAGGTCTAAATTGCCTATTATTGGTTTATACGATAGTTAAAAAAAAATTTAAAAAATGTAAAAAAAAATCGGGAGCTGGTTAAAAACAGAAGGATGACGGGAGTGGGGGTGATAAGATATTTAAAAATATCTGTTAAGATTGGATAAAATTGAGTACTTTGTATCACCTTGGTATAAGTGGGGTCCACATACGTAATCTGGGGGGATGGGACGATAAAATCGAGTGTTTATTTCATCCCAATGATGTTAAAAGTTATACAATCAGAGCCACATTTGGTTTACAAACAGTCAGACAGAGACTTAAAGTTTAGTGAAGAGCGGCTCTGCAGTTTCTGTCTTCTGCGTAGTGAAGAAAAACCGGCTTCGGAGGCAAACGCCTTTCCACCACGCCACAACCCTTACAACATTTTTGCGTGAAAACTGTCTGTCTGTCTGTCTGTCTGTCTGTCTCTCTCTCTCTCTCTCTCTCCCTCCCTCCGTACCTCTCTCTCTCTTCCTCCCTCCTTTGCTCCCTCTCTCTCTCCCTCCCTCCTTACCTCTCTCTCTCCCTCCCTCCTTTGCTGCCTCTCTCTCTCTTCCTTCCTCCGTAACTCTCTCTCTCCCTCCCTTCTTTGCTCCATCTCTCTCTCCCTCCCTCCGTACCTCTCTCTCTCTCCCTCCCTCCTTTGCTGCCTCTTTCTCCCTTCCTCCATACCTCGCTATCTCCCTCCCTCCTTTGCTCCCTCTCTCTCTCTCCCTTCCTCCGAACCTCTCTCTCTCCCTCCCTTCTTTGCCCCCTCTCTCTGTCTCCCTTCCGCCATACCTCTCTCTCTCCCTCCCTCCTTTGCTCCCTCTATCTCTCTCTCATTCTCTTTCTCCGTACCTCTCTCTCTCCCTCCCTTCCTCCGTACCTCTCTCTCTCCCTCCCTTCATCCGTACCTCTCTCTCTCCCTCCCTTCCTCCGTACCTCTCTCTCTCCCTCCCTCTTTTGCTCCCTCTCTCTCTCTCCCTCCCTCCTTTGCTCCCCCTACGCGGTTCATACTTCGCAATAAGTCAAGTCAAGTCAATATTTATTTAAAAAAACCTCTAGGGTTACATGAATAAAATAAATAAAAATTGCAATAAACACGACAAAAAAGATGTAATAATGAGACACAACACTTCGAATTAACCTAAAATAAATCTCATAACAAAATAATTGTAATAATTTTTTTTTTTTTTTACAGGAATGTATATGTTTCTGTGTTTGTTTTTGTTTTAATACAAAAAAAACCGTGATCAAATAATCAGAACTCTTTCAAAATACTCTTAATAAAATATATTAAATGCAATAACTTTTTTTTTTTAATTCAAATAAATGTTTTAGTTTGACTGCATTTGAATAAAAACTGAATTCTGATGAAAGCAGTTACTGTAAAGTCATTTGAAGTCACATAATAAAAATCACATGGTTTAGTTGAGCAGACCACAAAGTGCAGAGCTAAAATATGTGTATGAATCTGTGTGAAAATCCAGTCCGTTTGTCCACAGGGATGCTAGGAAGCAGTCAAATGGGGTCGCTCAATCTGCTCAAATCCAGTCAAATGGGGTCGCACGGGCCGACAAATGGGGACGTCCCCGTTTGTCGGAAGCGTCCCCATTTGACTGCTCTCCAGTGACAATCGTCCCCATTTGTCGGTAAAACCACCTACACACGCACACACACACACACACCACACACCCGCTCGGCTTTTTGTCCCCTCTGCCTCACTGATTTGGTTTTGTGTTTATTTCGTAATTATTTTGTTAGTAAATAGTGAACATTGCTTCAATGCCGAAGCAAAAAACATCATTATTGGTTGTAATTTGCTACCAATTTTAAAACCCGAATATCGTATTACATAGTAATTTTGACAGCAGTTCAAATGTGTACATTTACCAGTTCCATTCAGCAGACCGTTTCAGGTCTTTGTGACTGATTTCTGGCCAGGAATTCATCACGCTTTCTGTTGTTCATTCGTTTCCTGTGACATTGATCAGCAAACCAGCAAAGTGTGTGTGTGTGTGTGTGTGTGTGTGTGTGTGTGTGTGTGTGTGTGCCTTTGGTTATATCGGTTTTTGTTGTTGTTGATGAGTACGTAACAAAATGTAGTCAGTATAATTATATACGTTTGCACCATACCTCATCTCCCGTGAAATATCAACAGAGTTCGAAGTTTCAGTTTGTCAATCTGTATAGTATGATTTGTTTTCAAATACGTTTTGTCTTTCTTTCCTTGTCCTGGTTTGTTTACAGATCATCGTCATTTTTTAATCTCGGAAGATCTAACTAGTGTTCTGAGCATCGCCTAAGTAGACATCAACAAGCATGTACATACTTGAATGATCTTGCCGTTGTCTATCTTTTGCGATATCATGTCCATTTGTGAAAAAAACATGAAAAAGTATCCAAATAATTATTTGACAAACGGAATGCCATACATTTCCACATCGCAACATCATTGAATATTTGTACCAGTTTCAATTTGTCTGATAGATGTTGAATGACACAGAAATAAAACGATTTCTTCGTGAACTTCAATTTAATATATCAGGTGTACGATACATCTACACAGTTGTGTGTGTGTGTGTGTGTGTGTGTGTGTGTGTGTGTGTGTGTGTGTGTGTGTGTGTGTGTGTGTATGTGTGTGTGAGTGTGTGTGTGTGTGTGTGTGTGTGTGTGTGTACTTGAACATAACTACACCCATGTGTTAATGAGTTACATAATTATATATATATGCGTTCAGTCAGTCTGCATGTTTCCTTTCACAAAATAAGACACAACATCAAAAATGAATACAGATTTGATCTGCAAGGAGGAAATATCAAACCAACCCACACCCCAAACCTAAAGCAGCTCATGACAAACTTTTGGTACACACTTTGCAAAATAATACTCTAATTTCTAACCAGCTGCATTACACGCTGCCAACAGAGAGAGAACAAGTCGCGTAAGGCGAAATTACAACATTTAGTTAATCTGTCGAACCCACAGAATACAAGAAACTAAGTCCATCTCACGATGAACACGAGCCGAAATCATATGCACTCGACTTGTGAAATAGAAAGAAATCAAATACGACGAAGAGAAGAAAAAGTTTGAAAGTACCATTGAACTTCCATGTCGGCGTGTGGCTGAGCTTAAAATAGGAATGTTGTTGCAATCTGTTAGGCACTTTCCCTTTTGACAGGTAGTTTTTGCATGTACAGCAAAACACGGCCTTTTTTACAAATCCTAAAGACTGTCGGAAACTTCGCATGCTCTCTTGTGAACGCCATGTGAAACATTGATTCTGAAACAAAAATCTATGGCATGAATGACAATGGAAAGACGGTCTCTCTCTGATTCCAAGTTCATAATGACAGTTATAAAGTGCTGAATTTAAAAAATCTGTAGATGAAGTAAAATCATTTGAATGTTGGCTTGTTGAAACTTCATAACAAACAGCCACCTCGTCTATATCATTATCTGAAAGAATGCCAACTTCCTTTGAAACACCAACATTTGTATGGAAAACTTCTGTTTCTGTCATCTTTGATTTCATTTGACAACTTGGACTGATGGCATCTTCCAGAGATATATCCATTACTTTCAACTTGCGCCTCTTTGTATTCCTGTAAGCCTGCCACTTATTTATAAAAAGAAACGTTTGATACTTTTACCAAACAGTTAGTATAATGCACGATTTACCTGTATTCGTCTTTAAATTCTGCAAGACTGAAGCGAAAGAGGTCTGTCTCAGTTTTGTCGTCAGTTTGTTGTGTACATTTACACACGCACAACGAACAACACATGCACAGGCCCGGGGGAAGCTCTCCTTTCTTATGTCCGACGATAGACGTATACATGTAGTTTACATGTTTATTAGTCATCTATTTAATAGATTACGTGTATGATATGACGGAGAGTCGCATCGGTTTGATGCCGTGAACCCAACCGTGGCTGTGGCTGTCGTTTGAAGTAGCCTACTTCTTTATAAAGATTCATTTACATTCTACTTCTGACCAAGGCATGTTTGGTACCTACTGAATCCTTGTTGCGTGTAGTTTTACGTGGCACGTTGCCCAAAGTTGTATTCTTGAGGAGCATAAAATAAAACGTGTTACAAAGTTATCTCAAAACTCTGCAGTGACTGCTCGCGCAGCAGGTCAGCTAATTATAGCACGCAGCCTCCACAGACAGTTTCGAGCCGAGACCATATGAGTCGCCGCTCCTGCGGCTCGTCAAAAACTGCACGCACTGCAGTGTTTTCAGTCACGAGAATAAAATAGCTTCGTCAATCCACGCGGCAAGGAAGTCGCTCGATTTTTGCGTGCAGCACGAAGTAAACAGACATGCAAGAATAGCGACGGGTTCAAGTTTAGGTCGCTCCAGGAGAAAAATTCTGTTGGATGTTGGCCTTTAACAGCGCCAACTGATATGCTGGACATCGGCAGATGATGGACATTTCAACAATTTTGCAGATTCAGGTAGAAGTGGCATGGTGTCGGAGGTGAGAGTGGCATCAGTCAAGAAGTTAACCATTGTAAGATGAGAAGTGAGATAAACTTCGTCTCTCTCTCTCTCTCTCTGGTCTCACTCCAATCAGCAAAGTCTCCGTTTCGCTTCCTTTGTTAAAACAGTATCCGTAAACATGTGTCCAAATCCATTATGGAGATGCAAAGTGTAAGGGCCGTGGTGACATTGGTGACTGTCTTCTCGGGTTAGAATTGAAGTTTGGTGTACAGAATTCACTCTCTCCGTGAAAAGCTATTATAACTAGTATTTCGTGTAGTTACGTTTCTGCTCGGAGTTGAGTCTGAGCCATAGGCGGAGGTTGCTGTACTGCACACATATAGAGAAGCAAATTTAGAAAATTAAACACACACACACACACACACACACACACACACACACTACACACACACATACACACACACACATACACACACACACTCATACACACACACATACACACACACACATACACACACATACACACACACACACACACACATACGACACACACTCACACAGGCACACAGTTCACAGGCGGCGGCCTGCAGCTTGGCCTGTCTGTTTATCAAATAATAATCAAAATACGAGGAAACTAGACCGAGACAATAAGTTAAATGTGGAACTTCCAAGTGTACACAGTTTTGCTAGTGCGCATAGTAAAACAGTTGTTTTTCAAACAAAACGTGTTCGTGTTTATTTCCAAAGTAAATAATTAATTTTAACATGGAAGTATTTATCGCATTTAGCAAGTAGTATGCAATTTAGTGTAATGCTGCTAGATTTTCATTACGCAGGTGCTTCAATATATTTGCTTTCTTAGAAAAGCAAGATGACATTTAATATTGTAGTGCAGAGAAAGAGGTGACAACAAATCTGCCTTTTCTCTGCCAACGTTTTGTGCTAGTACCACGAACACAGACTCAGTTGACTCAGAACATCCCAATATATTACATTGAATAAAACACTTGCATATGACAGCATTGTTTTGCGCTACATACTCACCTCTTACAGCAACAGACTGGCGTAGGAAGGAGTCAATTTCAGCGTAATCTCCCTCTGAAAACAAAATGAAATAGGCTTGATGGGTCTCCTTTTGGGGGCGTTGCTTTCTCTTCACATGCTCGTGTGATTTTGTTTTTGTCTGTGCATTAAATCGGGATAACCTAAGAGACCGACAAACAGACCTACACAGACACAGACACATAGAACACACACACACTCACACACACACACACACACACACACACACTCACACACACACACACCACACAACACCATTGCAAGAACTCTTACTCTCTCAATCTCTCGGCCCTCTCTCTCTCTCTCTCTCCGTCTCTCTCTCTCTCTCTCTCTCTCTCTCTCTCTCTCTCTCTCTCTCTCTCTCTCTCTCTCGGTGTATGTTTGTCTGTTTGTCCTATATTTCTCTCTCTCTCTCTCTCTCTCTCTCTCTCTCTCTCTCTCTCTCTCTCAAAGTTACCTGTGACCTATATAAATGCAACTTTCTGTGAATCTATGTATTACATTACAGCGTACCTTTTTGTTTATATTTACAACTGTATTAATGCAATGCACACCGCACACAACAAGCAGTAAACACTGACCAGATACATTTCAGCCACGGCTGTACGTGTGCCAAGGTAAATTGTCAACAAACTGCTTTTTGCGGGTATAAAAGTGCACTCATGTTTACGATTAGTTCAAGGGAGAGAGAGAAAAAGCTGGTGTCTAAAAATAAATCAAATGACTAGACTTGTTTTGGTTGCAGCGGTCAAGGCCACACGACATGGTGACCCAGTTTTGTCATGCATAATTATGTTTGTGAGACACCAATGAGTAGACCCTGTTCTTATTGTAGAAAATGCGGAGATCGGCGAGAGGGACAGAGAGACAGAGAGAAACAGAGAGACAGAGTGATATCGATATTATAAAAATAAACAAGTCGCGTAAGGCGAAAATACAACATTTAGTCAAGTAGCTGTCGAACTCACAGAATGAAACTGAACGCAATGCCATTTTTCAGCAAGACCGTATACTCGTAGCATCGTCAGTCCACCGCTCATGGCAAAGGCAGTGAAATTGACAAGAAGAGCGGGGTAGTAGTTGCGCTAAGAAGGATAGCACGCTTTTCTGTACCTCTCTTTGTTTTAACTTTCTGAGCGTGTTTTTAATCCAAACATATCATATCTATATGTTTTTGGAATCAGGAACCGACAAGGAATAAGATGAAAGTGTTCTTAAATTGATTTCGACAATTTGATTTTGATCATAATTGTTATATATTTAATTTTCAGAGCTTGTTTTTAATCCAAATATAACATATTTATATGTTTTTGGAATCAAAAAATGATGGAAAATAAGATGAACGTAAATTGGGATCGTTTTATAATTTTTTTTTCCAACTTTCAGATTTTTAATGACCAAAGTCATTAATTAATTTTTAAGCCACCAAGCTGAAATGCAATACCGAAGTCCGGGCTTCGTCGAAGATTACTTGACCAAACTTTCAACCAATTTGGTTGAAAAATGAGGGCGTGACAGTGCCGCCTCAACTTTCACGAAAAGCCGGATATGACGTCATCAAAGACATTTATCAAAAAAATGAAAAAAAAAATGTTCGGGGATTTCATACCCAGAAACTCTCATGTCAAATTTCATAAAGATCGGTCCAGTAGTTTAGTCTGAATCGCTCTACACACACACACAGACACACACACACACACACACACATACACCACGACCCTCGTCTCGATTTCTCCCTCTATGTTAAAACATTTAGTCAAAACTTGACTAAATGTAAAAAGACCAATGTGTGTGTGTGAATGTTCAAATGTGTGAAATTTTATTTCCGAAAACTGTGTTAAGTAGATCAATATTTACGCTATTCTTTTCTGTCTTGAACGTCTGCACTCAAACACATATTGATCATTTCACAGACTGCTGTACACATGTTGATCATTTCACAGACTGCTGTACACATGTTGATCATTTCACAGACTGCTGTACACATGTTTGAAGGTTATCAACAGACGGGAGGGGATATATATAGAATAAAGAAGATTCGGTAGGATGATGACGACGACAGCTTCTGTGACAACAATAATGTTGTCTTAAGAGATCAGGTTAATGTCAATGCTAATTGCATCAAAGAAGGGCTCGTCGTCCTTATGACAAAATTCGAGACGACCATTGAGAGTCAAACCAATGTTTTTGTTAACTGCGAATTATACTCTTATAGCCACATAACAATCGATGCAAAGGGCGACAAAGCATTTGATCGACTTAATGGTTTTGCCAATTTTGTATGACCGATTTAACTGTGTTGCTATTTTTATACTCTTGTTTACTGATCTGTTGAGTAACATCAACAAATAGAAATAGATGTTTTGCCAGTATTACTAGAACAGATTTGCACTGTCCTAGCTAAGTGGTAGAACATAGGTATATGATCTTACCTATAACCATAATGTATTTCTCGGTAGAAATATATGAAGGTGGCTGGGGGGAAATAGTGATCGGAGGGAGGGCGTGTTGGGTTCAGTACGTTCTTGAGAAATGTCATTTTGAGCTGTTTCGGGGATCACGTACGGGAAGTTAACACAGCAAGAAAAGGAAGCCCAAAACACATAGAGAAAGGGCTCGAGAGACAGCGAGAGAGAGACAGCGAGAGTCAGACAGACAGACACACAGACAGACACACACACACACACACACACACACACACAAACACACACACACAGAAACACATACACACGCGCACACACACACACAGACATACACACACACTCACAAACACACACACACATACACACGCACACACACACACACACACACTGACACAAACACACACACACACACACACACACACACACACACAAACACACACACACAGAAACACATACACACGCGCGCACACACACACACACACACACATTCACACACACACACACACACACACACACACACACACACACACACACACACAAACACACACACAAACACACACAAACACAAACACACACAAACACACACTGACACACATACACACACAAACGTAATGCAATTTATTTAAACTACGCAATATTTTGTACAGCTGTAATTTTGCCTATTGACCGACTTTTGGTTTGTCATTGTTTTCAAAATAGTGTTAATTTCCTGCTTTATCACCAGGGCCACTGTAATGATAAGTTGATCAAGGTCACCAGCACACAGTCTCTGCGTCACTCTTAATTACCGTGGCAGGCAACATGTTTGTTTCCGTTATCTGTGCTCCTGGACACATTAGTTTTATTCCACGTTAACAATGATTCTCTCTGTAATAATTATAACCTTGGAGAATCGTGATTTATAAATAAGTCAGTGACAAATCATAAAGGGGGGCACACACACACACACACACACACACACACACACACACACAACACACGCGCGCGCGCGCGCGCATGCACTGACGCACACACATACACACGTGTGCACACAAGCACACAGCGACGATAAAGGAAGCCCAAAGCACAAAGAGAAAGGGCTACTGTGTTTTTTTTACTACCTATTTTATTCATGTTTTTATTACTTAGTTAGTGGAAGAATCTTTTGTAATGTATGTTTGATGGTGTATGCTTTTAATTAAGCGTTGTTGACTATGAATGTAGATGTAAATGCTTGTATAACTGTGTTTTAATTTTAAATGTGTCAAGCGCAAAGAGCATAATTGTAAAGTTATGATGTTGCGCTATATAAATGCTCATTTATTATTATTATTATTATTATTATTATTATTTAAGTTATTGAGACATCCCAGTGCACTAAGGGATTTATAGAGCAAATCGAGAAAATTCATTATTGAACGAAGCGCATAGCGCTGAGTTCAATAATTATTTTCGAGATTTGCTCTATAAATCCCTTAGTGCACTGGGATTGTTTCAATAACGATATTGTCAGTACCGCCATAGAAAAAAGAAGATTCCAAACGCACATTTTGCAATGCGCATTTGAATAGGCATAACTGTGTGGTCAGGTCGTGCACAGTAAAGATCTACTTTTGTGTGGGGTGTCTCAAGTGTGTCGTGCTTTCGTCACACGCATTTTAATTTCTGTTGGTAAATTCCAGTGTAGCGTTAATCTGAACAGTGATGATCTTTCAGAGAGACCTCATTTGAACTCGGAGAAAGGCTCTTCATTATTTGCGATTCGAAACCTCCAGTCGAGCTTCGACGGATTGACTATGCGGAGTGACTCCCCTTGAATTGACTCAAAGCGGGACTCGACGGTTCGCACATTTTCAAAACAAATGTGGCATATTTCTCGTGTTCTATCTTCACTCATCGGGGAGTCTGATACTAAATATGAACGGTAAGAATGCTCTGAACCCTACACGTATTATATCCCCATCGTTTTTTCGTTCACATTTGCCCAACATGTTAATTTGCTGAGCGGGGTTAATGTCGTCTGCTAGGCTACCTGCCAACCTGGGCAATGGAACGACTGCAGTCTGCACTGAGTCTGTACGCATAAGGCAGGCTGCTAATAAATCTTATAGTCTATATGGTAAGAACGTTCTGAACCTTACACGTTTTCGATTACGATTGTTCTTGCTTTGAAATAATAATTCTGAAACCATTCATTTACTGAACTGATGTAGTCGTATTTCTGTGTTGTCTGCTACAGAGTCGATCGAGTCAGTCTTCCAAACTGGTCTAGCTGGTACGTTATCGGAATAACACTTGTGTTTTCTGTTAGCCGCTGGGAATTGTATACTAACTCATCATTTGGTAATGTGGATGATAAGCTACATGCCACTAACACGGCATATGAGAAGAATCTATGCAAGTCGGCGAAAATTAGATGAAACACAGCGGCTTCTATTTTTTTTAGATCACTGGCACTGGCACAGGCACATGCAATCTGTCAGAAAAAAACCCACTTCTGCTTTAATTGAGAAGCAGGGAATTTATGGTCATTTGGTATTGTGGAGAATATAAGCTACATGTCATTAATTAATTCTGAGGATGAGAGCACAGTCTTGCTTAGGCAAAGGGCGCAAGAATACGCTCTCTGGAAAAGTTAGCGCACTCCAAGTGTGCGCTAACAGTTTTAAGCGCATTGCGATTAGCCAATCAACTGGTTCACATCAGTCATGTGACACCAGTACTTACTGACAATTATTATTATTATTATCATTATTATTATTAATTATTATTAATTATAAATTTATTTGGGATATTACCCTTTTGATGTCGTGGTTTAAGTGGGTAATAGTTGCAGTGATGAACAATTAATAATAATTACAACTAAGATATCCAACGTAATGTAACATGAAGGTCCCTATCGCTCGTTGGGATTCAGACATGTGGAATTCCCCAGTCATTATAACATTTGGCTCATTTAGTAATTTGGAAGAAAATTAGCCACCACCTTCAAGCGAATGTGTGCATTTCCCTCCGCGGGCCCCTCCGTCTGGAGCTCCCTGCCGCTTGAGCTTCGCCAGAGCCCCTCTCTTGACGCGTTCAAGAGTAGGTTGAAGACTCAGTTCTTCCCGTAGCTGGCTGCGACTTTCATGTTCGACGTGATGTGTTGTGCCCCAAAAGACATTCTTGTGCTGTGCTCTGTGAGAGGTGTTTTCTTTGTGCTTAATATTATTTTGTTTGGACCTAGCTATTGATGTGTACATTGTTGTTAAACAGTTGTGTGTTGTATGTTTATCAGGGTTTGCTAGTGTGTGATAGGGTTCGTGTCCGTCTGTAGATGTTAGTTTCTTTGTTAGTCCTGTGTTGACA